>NC_056741.1:325143588-325223588 GCF_019279795.1 Protopterus annectens | reverse complement strand
GACCACGACGTCACTAGTTGTCGGTTTTGTGCTAGATTTAACAAACGCACTATTAAACGTCTGTTTGATTTTGCTCACCATTATTTTGGCCGAAGGTTCAATTATACCATGCCGTCGGAACAGCCGACGACTGGAATACACAAAAAACACAAAGGCAAGGATAAGGACAGGCAACAGAGGCCAAAACCGACTAAGCCTCTTCTAGGCCAGTCGCCGGTTCGCCGGTGCTGAGTGAGGCGCTTTCGCAGCCCCTGACTCACGCTGCCTCAGAGCCACAGGTCGCCTCAGACTCCCACGTGGAGACCGCTAGGCCTCTGGAAACTCAAGGTATTGGGCCTATGGAAACTATTCTCTCAGATGGGTCCGGAGCCGCTGAGCAGGCATCGGCTTCTGAGGGTGTTTTCAGACCTTCACAGCTTACCATCAAAACAGCAACCAAGTCAAAAACTCCATTAAAGACAAAGAAACGAGTACAGCATTCTCGTGCACAGGTCTCCATGCCTAAGAAACAGATGCTCAAAATGGCCGAAGACCTAATTACTCTGATCAGGGGTTCCCATCCCCCTCCTGATAAAAGGCCTAGGCAGGATACAGACTATGATTCCTCTGACCAGGTTGCCATTTCCTCTGATTCCTCTTCAGATCAGGGATACTCTTTACCCCCCATGAGGACTATGATGCTGAAGAATCAATTCCTTCAGCCTCTCCTCCTGAGGATTACTCTTTTGGGGAAACTTTACATACCATGAGGGAGCATTTCCATTGGGAGAGCCAGGATTATTGAGAGTCCAAGAAAAGGCTCAGAGATTTTCTGTTATTGCCTCAGCACAGGCCCCTGGCTATTCCGCCTGTGTTAGATATTGTGGATGATGTGTTCTCTGAATCTAGTTTAACCCCTGATTCTTTGCCCCCAGCTTCAGTCAAGCCTGATGGGTACTACAGAGTCCCTGACTCTCTCAAATTTATTTATAAAAACCCTGCTGCTGACCCAGAGACTATTTCCCAGGGTCCCAAAGGGGTAAAGATGTCCACTGCTAAAAATCCAGTACCCTCTGACAGGGATTCCAGAGCATTGGATAGATGGGGGAAGAAAGTTTACACGTCTACAACTCTATCAGTAAGGGCCTTAAATTGTCAGTTCCACTTGCTTAAATACCAAGAATATTTAATGTCTTTGCTAAAATAGAAAATACCTACAAGCTTAGAAGGTCCTGATCATAAGGAAATGCAGGACTTATTGCATGCAGCTGAACAAGTGGGAAAACATACTCTGCAATGTGGTTTTGATTCATTAGAGGCGTCTTGTAGAGCCGCAGTTACAGGATCTGTGATAAGGCATGCTTGGTTAAAAGAACAAAGTTGTTAAGGCAAAATTATTGGATGCCCCTTTACAGCATGATATCTTGTTTGGTGTTAAGGCTGAAGAGGTATTAAAGAAAATGGAGGATAAAGCAAAATCTATGCAGACAGTAAAGGATTTCTTACAGGTACAGCCTCCTAGATTTAGCAGAAATTGGCCTTCTTAAAATTGGTCATTTCAGTGTCAGACCACAGAGGCAGACGCCCAAGAGGCAGATCTCAGCCCCAAGGTTCTTGCAGACCAAGACAGTGGGATACTTCAACCCCTAAAGGAGGAGAAGACCAAGACAGTGGGGTACTTCAACCCCTAAAGGAGGAGAAGACAAGTCACAACCTTATAGGAAACTGTCCCAATGACTTTCCCTTTCAAATGACAAGCTCTTGCCTTTTGGCAGCTCCCTTAGGGGGGAAACTAGCACTTTTTGCACAAAATTGGCATATAATCACCCAAGACAAATGGGTTCCTGGATATTGTGTCTCAAGGTTACAAGTTCCAATTTCACACACTACCAAGGCCGAAAGGAATGCCAGATCTGCCACAAAACCAAAGGGCAGAGGCACAAAAACAAATTACAGCCCTCATAGACATGAGAGCTATTCAGAAAGTACCAGAACAGGAACAAGGACAGGGATTTTACTAAAGACTTTTCTTGGTCTCCAGAAAGGACAAAACTTGGAGACTCATACTGGACCTATCTATTCTAAATACTTACCTGCATATTACAAAATTCAAAATGTTGACACAACAGCAGCTTCTTCCCATGCTGGGCAAGAAGGCTTGGCTTGATGTTCATCGTGTTACACTGCTGCAGTCATTACACTTGGGTTATCTTGCCGTCAGGCGGTCCCGCAGTCGGCCAGAGTTCCAAAGTCTTGGTCTGGCGTCTGTTGCTTCTTCCCTGACATCAGTGCGCCAGGGGTATATGAGGCACCCAACGCCATTTTCTTCAGTCTTTCTTGCCGTGCGGTGCCCGAAGCAGAAGCAGTTCGCAAGTGCCGGTCGGCCGACTCCTGAGATTTTCAGTTCGAATTTCAGACCGAAGTCTTCAATAAAGCTAAATACCCCGTTGGGGAACCTTTTCTTGCCTCAGTCCGATGTCAGAAAAAGTTAACAATTGCATTTCTTGTGGGAAGCAATTACCTCATAAGGACTTCCATTCTTATTGTATTCCTTGCCTAGGCCCTGACCACGACGTCACAGGTGGTCGGTTTTGTGCTAGGTTTAACAAATGAACTATTAAACGTCGGTTTGATTTTGCCCGACATTATTTTGGTAGGAAATTTAATTATACCATGCCGTCAGAGCAACCGACGACCGGAATGCATAAAAAAACACAAAGATAAGGACAGGCAGCCGAGACCAAAACCAGACTCCGAAGCCTCTGCTAGGCCAGTCGCCGGTTCTCCGGTTTTCAGTGAGGCGCCTACGCAGCCCCTGATGACCGCTGATTTAGAACCCCAGGTGGCATCCGATTCCCAAGCGGAGATTGCTAGGCCTCCACAACCTTTACCTTTAGGCCCTTCCGACTCCATGGCTGAAGGAGATTCCGGTGCAGTTGAAATGCCTTCAGTTGCAGAAGGCATCTTCAGACAGACTGCACTCACTATTAAATCCTATGCAAAGCTGAAAACCCCTTTAAAAACAAAGACTGTACAGCAGTCTCCAGTACAAGGCCCCATGCCTAAGAAACAGATGCTTAAGATGGCTGAAGATTTAAGTACCCTAATCAGGGGTTCCCATCCCCCTCCTGATAAAAGGCCAAGACCGGAGGAGGACTACGCTTCCTCTGACCAGGTTTCAATTTCCTCAGATTCTTCTGAGGAACAGGAATATTCTTTTCCCCCTTATGAAGACTCTGATGCTGAAGAGTCTATCCCTTCAGCATCTCCCCCAGAAGACTACTCTTTTGGGGAAACTTTACGTACCATGAGGGAACATTTCCACTGGGAAGGCCAGGATTACTCTGATTCTAAGAAAAGGCTCAGAGTTCCTTTTACTACCCCAGCACAGACCACTTGCTATTCCACTCGTGTTAGACATTGTGGATGATGTTTATTCAGAATCTAGCCTTAACCCACATTCAATACCTCCTGCACCAGCCAAACCAGACAGATACTACAGAGTCCTTGACTCACACAAATTCCTGTATAAAAGCCCTGTTGCCGACCCAGAAACCATTTCCCAGGGTCCCAAAGGGGTTAAGGCCTCTATTGCTAAAAATCCTGTACCCTCTGAAAGGCATTCTAGAGCACTAGACAGATGGGGAATGAAAGTATATACCTCAGCTACTCTAGCTATGAGGGCCTTAAATTGCCCGTTTCACATGCTGAAATATCAACAATATTTGATGTCTCAATTAAAACAAAAAAATGATCACACATACAGAACAGCCTGATTACAAGGAAATGCAAGATTTGTTGCATGCAGCTGAACAAGTGGGAAAACATACTTTGCAATGTGGATTTGATTCATTGGAAGCTTCTTGTAGAGCAGCAGTGACGGGGTCTGTCATACGTAGGCATGCTTGGTTAAAAGAAAAACTTTACCTGATCATGCAAAGCAAAGTTATTGGATGCACCTTTACAGCAGGATGTTTTATTTGGTGTAAAAGCAGAAGAGGTTTAAAAGAAAATAGAGGATAGGGCAAAATCTATGCAGATGGTCAAGGATTTTTTACAGGTTCAACCCCCTCGTTTCAGCAGAAATTGGCCAACCAAAAACTGGTCCTTTCTAGCTTCTGCCAGACCACAGAGGGGCAAATACAGATGCCCAAGGGGCAGAGGTCAGTCACAAGGCTCTTACCAGCCTCAACAATGGGGTGCCACAACCCAAAAAGGAGGAGAAGACAGGTCTCAAACTATCAGAAGACAAACACAATGACTTACCCGTCAGACTGCCAAGCAAATCCCTCTTGGCAGCTCCCTTGGGAGGAAAACTAGCACTTTTTGCAGGAAGCTGGCACATCATCACAAAAGACAAATGGGTCCTAAATATTGTATCTCAAGGATACAGATTCCACTTTCACACTTTACCAAGGATAAAAGGAATGCCAAACCTGCCACCAAATCAATGGGCAGAGGCTCAAAAACAAATTTCAGCTCTCATGGACATGAGAGCCATTCAACAGGTTCCTACACAGGAGCAAGGACAAGGATTTTACTCGAGACTCTTTCTAGTTCCCCGAAAGGACAAAGCCTGGAGACCCATTCTGGACCTCTCAATTCTAAACGCATATCTGGAAGTACCCAAATTCAAGATGCTAACACTACAGCAACTTCTTCCCATGCTGGGCAAGAAGGCTTGGCTAGTAACGTTGGACCTCAAGGAGGCATACCTGCATGTCCCTATCGGACAAAATTGCAGAAGATACCTCAGATTTATAGCAGGTTCAACCCATTACCAATTCTCTCCACTGCCCTTTGGCTTATCTGCTGCGCCCAAGGTCTTCACAAAATGCCTGGCACCAGTAATTGCATACTGCAGACAGAGGAATTCAAATATATCCATACCTGGACGACTGCCTTATTCAGTCAGACAGCAAGGACATTCTTTTAAAGCATCTGGTGTTTGTCAGAAACCTATTAAGTTGCCTAGGGTACACAGTAAACGAAAAGAAGTCAAAACTAGTGCCCTCACAAGACATAATATTCCTGGGTGCCAGCTTAAATACAACTGCCCAGATGGCTTATCTCATGCCAGACAAGCAAGGACAACTGACTCGATACTTAAAAATGATGGCAACAAAGACCCAACTCCGTGCCAGTAAAATTCTGCAGGCCTTGGGATTCATGGCATCTTGCATACTACTAATACCATATGCAAAACAGCATTTGAGGAAATTACAATGGTACCTGAAAAGCGTATGGACTCAACACAGCCACAGCTTGGAAACAATAATACCACTCATTCCCTGTCTTCAACAGGAGTTTCTGTGGTGGGCTCAGGCATGTCACCTCAACAAGGGTCAGCCGTTTACCTTACCCACAGCCAGGCAAACTATAACAGATGCATCAGGTTATGCCTGTGGAGCACACATGGCAGGACACTGTATTCAGGGCAAATGGTCTGCATATCAAAGGCATCTACATATCCACCAAAAAGAGATGCTAGCTGTACAAAATGCCCTAACAGCTTTCAAGGACCACATCCAGTACAACTCCTAATAAAGACCGACAACATCACAGTGACGTGGTACATAAGCAAGGGGGCACACATTCCTACCCCCTGTGCAGGCAAGCAATGACCTTGTGGAACACAACACTGACCTACCAAGTCAAACTACAAGCACAATTCCTGCCAGGAAAGAAAAACTCATTGGCAGACTATCTAAGCAGAAACATCATAGATCCTTATGAGTGGAAACTACATCCACAAGTATTCGCAATGATAACTGAAAAATGGGGGAGCCCAGACATAGATCTGTCTGCTTCCCCCCAAAACTACCAAGTACGGAAATTTTGCACAAGGACATACCACACACTAGCTTGGAAAGTGGACACCCTCTCATTCAGTTGGAAAACATTGACAGTGTATGCCTTTCCTCCACTGCCTCTCCTGGCAAAGGTGCTGCTGAAAGCCAGATTAGAGAGGCCACAAATGATGCTCCTTGCTCCAGACTGGCCATGCTAACACTGGTATCTAATACTAAGGAACATGGCTCAAGGCCCACCATGGATTTTATCTCCAATTCCTCACCTGCTCACTCACCAAAACAACCAGATTCTACACAGCCAGCTCAAGACTTAAACAACCAGTCAGCACTTCTCTCTAAAGCTGTGATGGATGTCATTCTGGAGGCCAGGGGGCCCAGCACCAGGAAAGCCTATTCAGACAAATGGAAAAGATTCTGCGCCTGGAACTAGGCTAAAGGCCAAATCCCCTTGTCCCAAATATTCCTCAGATTCTTCAATATTTAACTGAGATGTTGCACAAAGGACTGTTCCTTTTCATCTATTAAGATCCACGCCTCAGCTGTTTCAGCTCAATACAACACGGATCTTCTTATATTTTCACATCCATTACTAAGACAGTTCCTCAGAGGGGCTAAGAACATAAGACTGCCCCGGAGAGCACCAACACCAACATGGGATCTCAACTTTGTTTTGGAAAAACGTACACTACCGCTCTTTGAACCAGCTTTTACAGCTGATCTACAGTTTCTGTCATGGAAAACTGGTCTGCTGCTAGCAATAACTTCAGCACGAAGAGTCTCAGAGCTACAGGCCCTAATGGCAGTGTGGAGCCTTTCATCATTTTTCATCAAGGCAGAGTCGCTTTACGAACTAACCCTTCCTTTATGCCAAAGGTGGTATCCAGTGTAGCCCTAAACCAAACCATTCATTTGCCCACCTTTTATCTAAACCCCCAGAACAAAGGGGAAAGGCTCCTACACTCTTTGGACATTCACAGGCAATGAAGTTACTACTTGGATAAAACTAAGGCTTTCAGAAAATCTGACCAGCTCTTTGTATCCTATGCTGCAGGATCACAAGGAAAGGCCATCTCAAAGCAGACCATTTCAAAATGGGTAGGACATTGTATCCGTTTCTGCTACACACACCATGGGAAACCTGTACCTGGTAACATTAGGCCCCATTCCATCAGGGCTACAGCAACATCAACAGCCTTCCTCAGAGGTGTACCAACCAAGGATATTTTGGAGGCTGCAACTTGGAGTTCAGTGCACACCTTCACCAAGCACGATCACTTACCTCTATACTCTAAAACCAGAGCTGGCTTTGCCACTGCAGTTCTGCAGGGCCTACTAACTTCTCCAAACCCTGTTTAGTTCCATCACCCATCCTTAGCTTTGGGATTCATCCCAAGTATGATGACTTCTGCAGTGTAACACGATGAACATAGTACAGTTTTGTACCTACCATAAATGTAGATGTTCGAGTGTTCACACTGCTGCAGTCCATGTTACCCTCCCTCCTTCCCCTCTGACCTAGCTGAACTTTTCTATACCTTTTCTATCCTGTACAACCTTTGTGGTGTATTTGCTTGTAACTAAAGGTATTCCTTTTACATGTTTTATTAGCAATATGTATTGCCTACCTACTTGGGGGCACTTGACATCTGGGGCAAGAAAAACTGAAGAAAATGGCATCTGATGCCTCTTGTATACCCTTGGCGCACTGACGTCAGGGAAGAAGCGACAGCAACCAACGCCGGACCAAGACTTTGGAACTCTGGCCGACTGCGGGACCACCTTACAGCAGGATAACCCAAGTGTGAACACTCAAACATCTACATTTATGGTAGGTACAAAACTGTACTTTACTTTGGACCTCAGAGGCATACCTGCATGTCCCAATCAGACAAAATTGCAGAAGATACCTCAGATTCATAGCTGGCACAATGCATTACCAATTATCTGCACTGCCCTTTGGATTGTCTACTGCGCCCATGGTCTTCACAAAATTCCTGGCACCAGTAATTGCATTTTGCAGACAAAGGAATTCAAATATATCTTTACTTGGACGACTGCCTTATACAAGCAGAGAGCAAGAACATTCTACTACAGCATCTGGCGTTTGTAAAAAGATTACTTATGGGCCTAGGGTACACAATAAATGAAAAGAAGTCAAAACTAGTGCCATCACAAGAGATAACAATCCTGGGTGCAAGCTTAAATACAACTGCCCAGATGGCTTATCTCACGCCAGTCGAGCAAGGACAACTGACTCAGTATTTTCATTTGATGGCAACAAAAACCCAACTCCCTGCAAGAAAAATTCTGCTGGCCTTGGGGTTCATGGCATCCTGCATACTACTAATACCATATGCCAGACTGCATATGAGGAAGCTGCAATGGTATCTAAAAAGTGTTTGGACTCAACACTGTTACAGCTTGGAAACAACAATGCCACTCATTCCCTGCCTACAACAGGAGTTTCAATGGTGGGCACAGGCATGTCACCACAACAAGGGACAGCCTTTCACTTTACTCACAGCCAGGCAGACACTCGCAACAGATGCATCAGACTACGCCTGGGGAGCACACATGGCAGGAAAATGTATCCAGGGCAAGTGGACCGCAGATCAAATGCATCTCCACATCCATCAAAAAGATATGCTAGCTGTACAAAATGCCCTGACAGCTTTCAAGGACCTTCTGCATCCAGGACAACTACTACTAAAGGAGGAAAACACCACAGTTATGTGGTACATAAGCTAGGGGGCACTCATTCCTACCCCCTATGCAGACAAGCCATGACTTTGTGGAACACAGCACTGACCTATCAAGTTAATCTGCACGCAAAATTCCTGCCAGGAAAGAAAAAATACTTTGGCAGACTACTTGAGCAGAAATATCATGGATCCTCACGAATGGAAATTAAATCCACAAGTATTCAGCATGATAACACAAAAATGGGGGGTGCCCAGACATAGATCTCTTTGCCTCCCCTCTGAACTGCCAACTACAGAAATTCTGCACAAGGATTTACCACACACAAGCATGGAAAGTGGATGCTCTCTCATTCAGCTGGAAAACACAAAGTTTATGCCTTCCCACCACTGCCTCTCCTTTCAAAGGTACTCCTAAAAAGCCAGACTAGAGAGACCAAAAATGATCCTGATTGCCCCAGACTGGCCGCACCAGCACTGGTACCCAATCTTAAAGAATTTGGCTCAAGGCCCAGCATGGATTTTACCTCAAATTCCTCATCTTCTGACTCCGCAAAACGATCAGATCCTGCACAGCCAGCTCAAAACCTTAAATATGGCTGCATGGCAGATATAGCCAACCAGCCAACACCTCTCTCTCAAGATGTTATGGATGTCATTTTGGGGGCCAGGAGGCCCAGCACCAGGAAATCTTATTTAGAAAAGTGGAAGAGATTCTGCACCTGGAACCAGGCTCAAGGCCTTGACCCTCTTGATGTCCTTCAAGAATGCAACTGCACTCATAACATATGGGTTGTCCCGCCTCAGGCAGCCCTTGGTCGGCCGGATTCCAAAGTCTGGGTCCGGCGTTGGCCGGTGTCGCCTCCTCTCCGACGTCAGAACGGCTGGAGTACAAAGGCATCGGCCGACACCATTTTCAGTCTTTCTTGCCGCGCGGTGCCCGAAGCAGAAGCAATTCACAAGTGCCGGTCGGTCAGCTCCTGTGTTTTCAGTACTGAAGTCATCTAAAAGCTAAGTACCCCGTTGGGGAACATTTTTTCTTGTCTCAGCCGATGTCAGAACAAATTGAGAAAGTTAATAATTGTTTGTCTTGTGGTAAACAAATACCTCATAAGGACTTCCATTCTTATTGCCTTCCTTGCCTGGGCCCAGACCACGACATCTCGGCCTGTGCTGCCTGTGCCTGCTTTAATAAGCGCACTCTCAGGCGCCGGGCAGAGTTTGCCGAAGACTTTCGGCGAATCCTTCGCATATATCATGCTGTCGGAACAACAGACAACTCAACCGTCCAAAAAAACGAAAGGACCGGGACAGACATCCTCGGCCCGCGTCCTCCACCGATACACCTCCTAAGCCCTCTGCGAGTGCCTCTGCCCCTTCGGAAGCGGTAATTCAACCGCTCCAGGCCGACGACACAGCGTTAACACGTCCTTCGGCCTCGGAACCTACTCCGGTGCCGGTTGTTGATTTTCCTCCAGATACCGAAGTTCTGGATTTACCCGACACCATTCCCGTGGACAAGGTTACTCCTGCACGTGGGGCAGCTAGGCCTCCTGTATCCATGTCCATCAAGGCCTTTGCACGTGCTAAGGCCGCCAGCCAGGCCAAGGCCCATCCTAAACCTACTGCCCAGGCCCCTTCTTCTGATAAACAGATCATGTCTCTTGCTGCAGATCTTATTTCTCTTAACAGGGGGTCTCAGCCTCATCCAGACAGAGGTTCTCAGCCGCCTGCAGAGAAAAGGCCCAGAACTGAGCAGGCTGACAAACTCTCTTCAGACGAAGCCTCTGGGGATTCTGAGCCTTCAGATACCCAAGAAGAATCCTTCCAGGCCTATGAGGACTCTGATGCTGAGGAATCAATTCCCTCTCCCTCTCCTCCAGAGGATTTTTCGTTCGGTGAAGTCCTACACTCTGAGGGAGCATTTTAAATGGCAGGGTCAGGAATTTTCTGATTCCATGAAAAGGCTACGTACCTTCCTCAAGCTACCCCAGCACAGACCCTTAGCTATCCCTCCAGTTATGGATGTCCTGGATGATGTTTTCTCTGACTCCAGTGCTAACCCTGATTCTCTCCCTCCAGCTCCTGTCAAGCCAGACAGATATTATAGGGTCCCTGACACTCACAAACATCTCTTTAAGGCCCACTCTGTGGATCTAGAAACTATTTCACAGGGCCCCAAGGGAGTGGCTACTTCCACTGCCAAGAATCCACTGCCAGCGGATAGGGAAGCTAGGTCCCTGGAGAGATGGGGTAAAAAAGTTTATACCTCTACCACCCTGGTGACCCTTTTTCATATGTTTCAGTACCAGGATTTTTTACTGGATGATTTACAGAAAAAGCTCTCCTCTCCTGAGCCTATTGATAGAAAGGCATTGCAGGATCTAGTACATAACACTCAGCAGGTTAGCAATTATTTTCTTCAGTGTGGTTATGATGCATTGGAGGCTTCATGTAGGGCAGCTATGACTGGGGCTGTTATACGTAGACATGCTTGGTTAAAAGAACAGCCATTGCCTGAACATGTTAAAGTAAAGTTACTTGATGCACCTCTGGAAAAACAGAAGCTTTTTGGTGCTAATGCACAAGATGTGTTGAAGTCCATTGAGGAAAAAGCTAAATCAGTTCAGACAGTCAAAGATTTCCTCCAGGTTCAGCCACCCAGATTCAGCAGGAACTGGCCTTCAAAGAATTGGTCCTTTCCTGACACTGACAAGTTTCAAAGGGGAAAAAACAGGTGTGCCCGAGGTAGAGGGCAATACCGAGGCTCCTACAGGGGCCGCCAATGGCAACCACCAAATCAAAGAAGTGGCGCAGGCAGTCCAGCTGCACCACAAGGACAAGCACAATGACTTGACTTTCATACCGCCTACAAAGGCTCAGAGAAGCACCTTTGGGCGGAAAATTATCCTTATTCTCAAAAAACTGGCATATCTTAACCAAAGACAACTGGATTTTGGATTTAATAGACAAAGGTTACAGATTCCACTTTCTTACTTTACCAATAAGACAAGGCATGCCGAACCTGCCACATCATCAAAGGGCAGAGACACTCATCCAAGTTTCAATGCTGTTAAATATAAAAGCAATAGAAAAGGTCCCTCCTCAGGAACAAGGCCAGGGATTTTACTCAAGACTGTTCCTTGTTCCAAGAAAAGAAAACAAATGGAGGCCTATACTGGACTTGTCTACTCTAAATACTTTTCTCATTGTGCCAAAGTTCAAAATGCTGACGTTACAGCAACTCCTTCCCATGCTGGGCAAGGGGTCTTGGCTGGTCACTCTGGACCTCAAGGAGGCATACCTGCATGTCCCAATCAGACAAAGCTGCAGAAGATACCTCAGATTTCTTGCAGGGACAGAGCATTATCAATTCTCAGCATTGCCATTTGGCTTATCTACTGCGCCCAGAGTGTTCACGAAATGCCTGGCATCAGTAGTGGCACACTGCAGACTCCAGGGGATTCAAATATACCCCTACCTGGACGACTACCTCATACAAGCAGATAACAAACAAACCTTGATGGATTTTATTAAAGAACTTTTTGGATACTGTGGTCGTTTTTTGCTACTAAACCTTGATAGCAAACTTGGACTATGTCATTCAACTACTACAGGCCTTGGGATACACAGTCAACATTCAAAAATCAAGACTACTGCCATCCCAACAGATTACTTTCCTAGGAGCCAAACTGGACACAAAAACACAAATGGCCTATCTCACAGAGGAAAAACAACAGCAGTTACCAGAGTACTTCAAAGGCCTAGCAAAGCTCTCCCAGCTGACTGCAAGGAAAATCCTGCAGGCCCTGGGGTTCATGGCATCTTGCATTCTTCTGATACCTTTGGCAAGACTTCATATGAGAAAGCTGCAATGGTACTTAAAAAGCTTATGGTCCCAACACAGCCAAAGCCTAGAGGACGTAATCCCACTCATTCCATGTCTGCAAAGAGAATTTTTGTGGTGGGCTCAAGCAAGTCAGTTAAAGGCATGTCTTTCAACAAACCTCAAGCAGGTCAAGTGATTACAACAGACGCCTCAGATCATGGATGGGGGGGCTCACATGGAGGGCAGATGCATTCAAGGTCAATGGACACCAAGGGAAAGACATCTGCACATAAACCAAAAAGAGATGTTGGCAGTGATACATGCAATCGAGACTTTCGAAAAATCACTTCAACAAGGACATTTGCTAATAAGGACAGACATTGCTAATAAGGACAGACAACACCACTGTTATGTGGTATATAAACAAGCAGGAAGGCACTCATTCTTATCCCCTCTGCAGACTAACAATGATTCTCTGGGAAAAATCCCTGAGTCTGAAGATACATTTGCAATCCCAGTTTGTCCCAGGCAAGGACAATGTACTGGCGGACAAGCTGTGCAGAAACTTCTTGGATCCACACGAATGGATGCTGCATCCTCGCATTTTCTCACAAATAACAGGGCGATGGGGAAGACCGGACATAGATCTCTTTGCTTCTCACATGAATCATCACCTGGAAAAGTTCTGTACAAGGACCCACCATCCTCTAGCCTGGAAAACGGATGCTCTCTCCTTCAGCTGGAATTCCATAACAATTTATGCATTCCCTCCTCTGCCACTGCTGACCAGGGTGATACTGAAGATCAAAGCAGAACAACCAACAGGCATTTTGATAGCTCCAGACTGGCCAAGGCAGCACTGGTACCCATTGCTGTTGAGCATAACTCGGACCAAACCGTGGCCTCTGCCCCTATGGCCTCTGCTTCTAACACAATTACAGGACTGTTCATCAAAACCTGAAAACATTGCGTCTGACAGCCTGGAGGTTACCATAACTCCTTCCGATAGCTCTCTTTCCAAAAAAGTTCAAGAGATCTTACTGGAAGCACGCAGACCTTCCACCAGAAAAACCTATTCAGCCAAGTGGAAGAGATTCATCATCTGGAATGTCAACAGGGGTCAGGATACAACAGTATTGAGTATACCTCAGATATTGGAATACTTGACAGAAGTGTTTTATACTGGTCTCTCAGATTCTTCCATAAAGATTCACGCCTCAGCAATCTCAGCAAAATACAATTGTGATACACCTGTGTTTTCACATCCTTTGCTAAGACAGTTCCTAAGAGGGATAAAGAATGTCAAACCTCCCAGAAAACCGCCAGTACCTGCATGGGACCTCAATTTCGTGTTGGAAAAATTAACTCTTCCTCCCTTTGAACCAGCAGCAACTTCAGAAATGCAATTTCTCTCATGGAAAATGGTTTTCCTATTGGCAGTGACATCAGCAAGAAGAGTCTCGGAGATACAGGCACTCATGGCAGTACCTCCTTTTCTCATTTTTCATCAGGACAGAGTCTCTCCAAGAACCAATCCTTCATTCATGCCAAAAGTAATTTCCAGGGTGTCTCTAAATCAAGCCATTCACCTGCCTACTGTCTTCCCCAATCCTCAAAACTGGGGGGAAAACTGCTGCATACTTTGGACATAAACAGGCAACTTCGCTACTACTTGGACAGAACTAAGGCCACCAGAAAGTCTGACCAACTGTTTGTAGCCTATGCTGCTGGAGTACAAGGAAAAGCAATCTCCAAACAAACAATTTCAAAATGGATTGGACACCATCAGATTCTTCTGTTCTTTTCATGGAAAAGGTGTGCCAGCCAATATTAGGCCACACTCCACCAGAGCTATAGCCACATCCACAGCTTTCCTAAGAGGAGTGGCTACAAAAGACATTCTAGAGGCTGCTACATGGAGCTCCGTGCATACATTTACCAAGCACTACAACCTGTCTTTATACTCCAGATCCCGAGCAGGCTTCGCTTCGGCAGTCCTGCAGGGCATTTTAGCTACACCATCCCTTCCTTAGTTCCATCCACCCCCAGCTTGGCTGTGGTATTCAACCCGTATGTTATGACTGCAGTTGCATTCTTGAAAGACATAGTACAGTTTTGTACCTACCATAAATGTAGATGTCTGATAGATATGCAACTGCAGTCGGATTTTCCCACCCTCCTACCCCTCTGCAACTTTCTTTATGGGTCCACTAACCCTATTCCTATTAGCTGGGGGTATCTCCTATGGTGCATCTGTTTATTACTGATGTCCTTCAAGAATGCAACTGCAGTCATAACATATGGGTTGTCCTGCCTCAGGCAGCCCTCGGTCGGCCGGATTCCAAAGTCTGGGTCCGACGTCGGCTGATGTTGCATTTCTCTCCGTCAGAGCGGCTGGAGTATATAAGCATCAGCCGACGCCATCTTCTTCAGTCTTTCTTGCCGCGTGGTGCCCGAAGCAGAAGCAGTTCGCAAGTGCCGGTCGGTCAGCTCCTGTATTCTTCGAATCCGAAGTCATCAAAAAAGCTAAGTACCCCGTTGGGGACCTTTTCTTGCCTCAGCCGATGTCAGAAATTACTGAAAAAGTAAATAATTGTTTGTCTTGTGGTAAACAAATACCTCATAAGGATTTTCACTCTTACTGCCTTCCTTGCCTTGGCCCAGACCACGACGTCTTGGCCTGTGCTGCCTGTGCTCGCATCAATAAGCGCACTCTCAGGCGCCGGGCGGAGTTCGCTGAAGACTTTTTCGGCGAAAAATACGATTATACAATGCATCGGATCTACCGACATCGCAGACCCCTAAGAAACTAAAAGACTGGGACAGACATCCTCGGCCCGCGTCTTCCTCCGACACCACGCCAAAACCAACTGCGAGTGCCCGGATCCCTCTGAGGCGGTTATTTCACTGCTCCGAACCGAAGACACCGCGTTACCGATAAGACCATTGCTGAGGATAAGGTCACTCCTGCACGTGGAGCCGCTAGGCCTCCCATGTCCATGTCTATCAAGGCCTACACACGTGCTAAGGCAGCCAGCAAGACCAAGCACCTTACTGCTAAAGCCTTACCTCAGCCTACTCCTGAAACACAAATCATGACTATGGCCGCAGGCTTAATTTCCATGATCAGAGGTTCCCAGGCCCATCCTGAGAGAGGATCACAGTCTCCTCCTGATGAGGCCCAGGGTTGAACCCTCTGACCCTCTCCCTTCAGATGAAGATTCTGAGGACTCTGTTCACTCCGATAGCCAGGAAGAGCCCTTCCAGACCTATGAGGACTCAGATGCAGAGGACTCCATCCCCTCGGCCTCCCCTCCTGAGGATATTTCTTTTGGGGAAGTTCTGCATTCCATGAGGGAACATTTTAAGTGGCAAGGCCAGGAGTATTCTGATTCCAGAAAGCGCCTTTGAACCTTCCTTAAAAAGCCCCAACACAGGCCTTTAGCTATACCTCCTGTGCTTGATGTTTTGGATGATCTATACTCTGACTCCAGTGTTACCCCCGATACTCTTCCTCCTGCTCCTGCCAAGCCTGACAGATATTATAGGGTCCCAGAAGCACATTCTCATTTCTTTAGGGCCCATGCTGTTGATTTAGAAACAATTTCACAGGGACCAAAAGGGGTTTCAGCTACCACCTCCAAAAATCCTTTGCCTTCCAACAGGGAAGCTAGGTCATTAGAGAGATGGGGGAAGAAGGTTTACACCTCCACTACTTTATCTATGAGAGCTCTCAATTGTCTCTTTCATATGTTTCAATATCAGGATTACCTGTTAAATGATTTACAGAAAACATTGGCCTCTCCTGAACCTTTAGATAGGAAGTCTTTGCAGGAGGCAGTACATAATTCTCAGCAAGTTAGCAATCACTTTCTTCAGTGTGGATATGATGCATTGGAAGCTTCATGTAGGGCAGCTATGACAAGGGCGGTCATTCGTAGACATGCATGGTTAAAAGAACAACCTCTACCAGATCATGTTGAGGCAAAACTTCTTGATGCACCCTTGGAAAAGAACGAGCTTTTTGGTGCTAATGCTAAAGATGTGTTAAAGTCCATTGAGGAAAAAGCCAAGTCAGTTCAGTCAGTCAAAGATTTCCTCCAGGTTCAGCCACCCAGATTCAGCAGGAATTGGCCTTCTAAAAACTGGTTCTTTCCTAACCCTGAAAGATTTCAAAGGGGCAAAAACAGGCATGGCTGAGGAAGAGGACAATGCAGAGGTTCCTACAGGGGACGACAATGGCAACCAGCAAACCAAAGAAGTGACACAGGGGTTTCTCCTGCCCCACAGGGACAATCTCAATGACTTTCCTCTACTTCCGCTGACCAAGGAGCAAACAGAAGCTCCTTTGGGCGGAAAATTATCTCTGTTTTCAGACAATTGGCACAGATTGACAAAGGACAAATGGATTTTGGACATTATAGACCAAGGTTACAGGTTCCACTTTCATACCTTGCCAAGAAAACAAGGCATGCCAAACCTACCACAAAACCAGAGGGCAGAGGCTATCAAGCAAATTTCTCTACTTGCTCAGATCAAAGCAATAGAAAAAGTTCCACAACAAGAACAAGGCCAGGGTTTTATTCAAGACTGTTCCTTGTTCCAAGAAAAGAAACTCAATGGAGACCAATACTGGATTTGTCCGCATTAAACACTTTTCTCATAGTACCAAAGTTCAAAATGCTGACTCTACAGCAACTCCTTCCCATGCTGGGCAAGGGGTCTTGGCTGATTACTCTGGACCTCAAGGAGGCATACCTGCATGTCCCTATCAGACACAGCTGCAGAAGATACCTCAGATTTCTTGCAGGGCCAGAGCATTATCAATTCTCAGCATTGCCATTTGGCTTCTCTACTGCGCCCAGAGTATTCACGAAATGCCTGGCTTCAGTAATTGCTCATTGCAGGCTCCAGGGGATCCAAATTTACCCGTACCTGGATGACTGCCTCATACAAACGGACGACAAACTGATTTTGACAAAAAACTTGAATTATGTCATACAATTGCTACAGGCTCTGGGATACACAATCAACTTCCAAAAGTCAAGACTTCAGCCATCCCAGCAAATAACCTTCTTAGAAGCCAATCTCGACACAGCCTCTCAAATGGCTTACCTGACAGAAGACAAGCAAAAGAAGTTAACTCATTATTTCAAAGGTTTGGCAAAGCTCACCCAGATGACTGCAAGGAGATTCCTACAGGCCCTGGGTTACATGGCATCCTGCATTCTACTGGTTCCATTAGCAAGACTACACATGAGAAAGCTTCAATGGTACCTAAAAAGCTTATGGTCTCAACACAGCAACAACCTAGAGACAACCATACCGCTCATTCCATGCCTACAAAAGGAATTTCTATGGTGGGCCTCGGTAAGCCAGGCAAACACAGGTATGTCGTTCAAAAAACCTCAGATAACACAGACCATGACCACAGACGCCTCAGACCTAGGATGGGGGGCGCACATGGAGGGCAGATGTATTCAAGGACAATGGTCTCCAAAGGAAACACATCTGCATATCAGCCAAAAAGAAATGCTGGCAGTAATGCATGCCATCGAGGCCTTTGGACAACAACTTCAGCAAGGCCACCTACTAATACGGACAGGCAACACCACTGTGATGTGGTACATAAACAAGCAGGGGGGCACCCATGCTTACCCCCTTTGCAGACTGACAATGAATCTTTGGGAAAAATCACAGCCTAAACATACAGTTGCAATCCCAGTTTGTTCCAGGCAAAGACAATGTGCTGGCGGACAGCCTAAGCAGGAATTTCCTAGACCCCCACGAGTGGAGGTTACATCCAGAAATCTTCATACGACTTACCTTGACATGGGGCAGGCCAGAAGTAGACCTATTTGCCTCCCACCTCAATCATCATCTACAAAAGTTCTGTTCAAGGACATATCATCCACAAGCATGGAAAATAGATGCCCTCTCATTCAACTGGAACTTCCTAAAAATCTATGCATTCCCACCTCTGCCACTGATGACCACAGTATTACTAAAGATCAAAGCAGAGAAGCCCAAGGGGATCCTAATAGCGCCAGACTGGCCAAGACAACACTGGTACCCACTACTACGGAGCATATGTCACAACAAAAAGTGGGCCATTCCCCAATGGCCCCAACTTTTGACTCAACACAACTTCAAGACAGTACATCCCAACATTCAGACGCTGCAGCTAACAGCTTGGGAGATCCCATGAATAACCTCAATCTATCTCTCTCCAAGGAAGTTCAGCGGATACTAACAGAAGCCCGAAGACCATCCACCAGAAAGGTTTACTCAGCAAAATGGAAGAGATTCAGCATTTGGAATACCAGCAAGGGTCATGATGCATCATTATTGAACATCCCACTCATTCTGGAATATTTGGCAGATATGCTACAGAATGGACTCTCATATTCTTCCATAAAAATACATGCTTCAGCTATTTCAGCTAGGTAAAACACTGATCCACCTGTGTTTTCACATCCTTTGTTAAGGCAATTCCTTAGGGGAATCAAGAATATAAAGCCACCAAGAAAGGCTCCAGTACCAGCTTGGGACCTCAACTTTGTCCTAGAAAAACTGACTCTACCCCCCTTTGAGCCAGCAGCTTCTGCGGACTTACAATTTCTCTCATGGAAGACAGCTTTCCTGTTGGCAATTACCTCAGCAAGAAGGGTGTCGGAATTACAGGCCCTAATGGCAATACCACCCTTCATAACCTTTCACAGAGACAGGGTCTCCTTACGAACCAACCCTACCTTTCTGCCAAAAGTGGTATCTAGGGTTTCTTTAAATCAAGCAATTCACCTGCCTACTTTCTTTCCCAATCCTGAGAACAAAGGGGAAAGACTGTTGCATACCTTGGACATTCACAGACAGCTTCGCTACTACCTGGACAGAACCAAGACCAGTAGGAAGTCTGATCAGCTTTTTGTAGCTTACGCCCTTGGAGTACAAGGAAAAGCAATTTCCAAACAGACAATTTCAAAATGGATTGGGCATTGCATCAGATTCTGTTTTTCCTTCCATGGAAAGAGTGTACCAGCCAATGTCAGACCACACTCCACCAGAGCTACAGCCACCTCTACAGCATTCTTAAGAGGGGTGCCTACAAAAGACATTCTAGAAGCTGCTACATGGAGCTCCGTGCATACATTCTCCAAACACTACAACCTCCCTTTATATTCCAGATCCAGAGCAGGCTTTGCTTCGGCAGTCCTGCAGGGATTGATAGCTACACCATCCTTTTCTTAGAGCATACCACCTCCCCCAGCTAAGCTATGGTATTCAACCCATATGTTATGACTACAGTTGCATTCTTGAAGGACATAGTACAGTTTTGTACCTACCATAAATGTAGATGTCTGATAGATATGCAACTGCAGTCGGGTTTTCCCTCCCTCCTTCCCCTCTATACCTTGGGTCCACTCCTATCCCTTTTATCCTTAGCTGGGGATATCTGTTATGGTGTATCTGTTTATTGCTTATTTATTATCTGGAAACCTATTTTTGTCTTCCAATTTGATTACAGCCTTCATTGGAGGGCACTTGGCATCTGGGGCAAGAAACACTGAAGAAGATTGCGTTGGCTGATGCTTATATACTCCAGCCGCTCTGACGTCTGAGAGAAATGCGACATCAGCCGACGTCGGACCCAGACTTTGGAATCCGGCCGACCGAGGGCTGCCTGAGGCAGGACAACCCATATGTTATGACTGCAGTTGCATATCTATCAGACATCTACATTTATGGTAGGTACAAAACTGTACTTTGTGCATGTCTGGAATTGTTTATCCATTCATCAAATTTAGCCTTCCTAGGAGGGCACCTGGCATCTGGGGCAAGAAACACTGAATAAGATGGCGTCGGCCGATGCCTTTGTACTCCAGTCGTTCTGACGTCGGAGAGGAGGCGACACCGGCCGACGCCAGACCCAGACTTTGGAATCCGGCCGACCGAGGGCTGCTTGAGGCGGGACAACCCATATGTTATGACTGCAGGTGCATATCTATCGGACATCTACATTTATGGTAGGTACAAAACTGTACTTTCCAAATATTGCTCAGATATTACAATACTTAACTGAAATGCTGGACAAAGTCTTTTCCTTTTCATCTATTAAGATCCACGCCTCTGCCATTTCAGCTCATTACAATGCGGATCCTCCTATTTTTTTCTCATCCATTACTAAGACAATACCTCAAGAGGGGCTATAAACATAAGACCGTCCCGGAAAGCACCAACACCAACTTGGGACCGCAACTTTGTTTTGAAAAAACTTATTTACCACCTTGTGAGCCAGCCATTTCAGCAGAATTAAAATTTTTGTCATGGAAAACTGCTCTGCTTCTGGCAATAACGTCAGCACGAAGAGTCTGAGTTACAGGCACTAATGGCAGTGGAACCTTTCATCATTTTTCATCAAGACAGGGTTTCCTTAAGAACAAACCCTACATTTATGCCAAAGGTGATATCCAGTGTGGCTCTTAACCAAACTATTCACTTGCCAACATTTTTTCCAAATCCCCAGAATAAAGGGGAGAGACGACTTCACTCATTGGACATACACAGGCAGTTACGTTTCTACTTGGACAAAACAAAAGGTTTCAGAAAAACAGAGCAACTGTATCATATGCTGCAGGATCACAGGGAAAGGCTATTTCAAAACAGACCATATCAAAGTGGATAGGACATTGTATCAGTTTTTGCTGCTCACAACATGGAAAAACTGTGCCTAACAACATTAGGCCTCATTCTACCAGGGCCACAGCCACTTCAGCAGCCTTTCTTGGAGTACCAACCAAGCATATTTTGGAAGCTGCAAGTTGGAGTTCAGTGCACACCTTTACCAAACATTACCACTTACCTCTTTACTCTAAATCCAGAGCTGGCTTTGCCACTGCAGTGCCTCACAGCCACTCCAAATCCTTTATAGACACAGCCACCCAACCTCTGTTTCGGGATTCAACCCAAGTGTAATGACTGCAGCAGTGAAACACGATGAACATAGTACAGTTTTGTACCTACCATAAATGTTAGTGTATTCACTGCTGCAGTCCAGGTTACCCACCCTCCACCACTTTCTTAGCTGGGACTTATCTATACAACCTATGTGGTGTATTTGCTTGTAGCTAAAGGTATTGTTTTTATTTCTTATATATGTTTTATTAGCAATATGTACTGCCTACTTATTTGAGGGCACTTGACATCTGTGGCAAGAAAAACTGAAGAAAATGGTGTCTGCTGCATCTTGTATACCCCTGGCGCACTGACGTCAGGGAAGAAGCGACAGCAACCGATGCCGGACCAAGACTTTGGAACTCTGGACGACTGCGGGACAGCCTGATGGCAGGATAACCCAAGTGTAATGACTGCAGCAGTGAATACATTTTAACATTTACATTTATGGTAGGTACAAAACTGTACTTTCTTTGTGTTTCACTGTTGCAGTCATTACACTTGCGTTATCCTGCTGGCAGGCTACCCTCAGTCGGCCTGAATTCCAAAGTCTAGGTCCGGCGTCTGTTGCTGTCGCCTCTTCCCTGACGTCAGTGCGCCAGGGGTATAAAAGATGCAGCCGACGCCATTTTCTCCAGTCTTTCTTTCCGCGCGGTGCCTGAAGCATAAGCAGTTTGCAAGTGCCGGTCGGCCGACTCCTGAGATTTTCGTGTTCGAATTTCAGATCCAAAGTCTTCATTAAAAGCTAAGTATCCTGTTGGGGAAAACGTTTTTCTTGCTCCAAACCGATGTCAGAAAAAGTTAATTGTATTTCTTGTGGGAAGCAAATACCTCATAAGGATTTTCATTCTTACTGTATTCCTTGCCTGGGCCCTGACCACGATGTTGCTTGTCGTTAGTTTTGTGCTAGATTTAACCAGCGCAATGGTAAAGCGCAGGTACGATTTTGCTTTTCATTATTTTGGCAGAAGATTTAATTACACAATGCCATCTGATAGCCAACTAACTACCGCAATTCACAAGAAACGCAAAGAAAAGGATGGGCATCCGAAGTCTAAAACTGACTAGGCTTCTTCTAAGCCAGTCGCCGGTTCGCCGGCTCTCAGTGAGGTGCTTTCGCAGCCCCTGACGCCTGCTGCTTTGGACCCGCAGTCTGCTATAGACTCCCACGTGGAGTCGCCTAGGCAGCTGGAAGCTCAAGGTACTGGACCTTCAGAAACTATTCCCTCAGATGGGTCCGGAGCTGCTGAGCAGGCATTGGCTTTTGAGGGTGTTTTCAGACATACTCAATTGTACATTAAAGTGACTCCAGCTGCAAAGACTAAAGCATCTTTAAAGAGAAAGAAACAAGTACAGCAACCTCATGGTCAGGCCTCCATGCCCAAAAAACAGATTCTCAAAATGGCCGAAGAGTTGATTACTTTGATCAGGGGTTCCCATCCCCCTCCTGATAAGAGGCCTAGGTAAGAGACAGAGTATGGATCTTCAGATCAGGTTTCCATTTCTTCTGATTCCTCTTCTGATCAGGAATACTCTTCCTCCCTATGAGGATTCTGATGCTGAAGAAACTATCCCTTCAGCCTCTCCTCCTGAGGATTACTCTTTTGGGGAAACCTTGCATACCATGAGGGAACATTTCCACTGGGAGAGCCAAGATTATTCTGAATCTGAGAAAAGGCTCAGAGACTTCCTTTTACTCCCACAACACAGACCCCTAGCTGTTCCGCCTGTGTTAGACATTGTAGATGTATTTTCAGAGTCAAGTCTGACCCCTGACTCCTCACTTCCAGCTCCTGTTAAGCCGGACAGGTACTACAGGGTGCCTGACTCTCATAAATTCCTTTCCAAAAAGCCTGCTGCTGACCCAGAAACTATTTTTCAGGGTCCTAAAGGGGTCAAGGCTTCCACTGCAAAAAACCCTACTCCCTCCGACAGGTATTCTAGGGCATTAGACAGATGGGGAAAGAAGATTTACACCTCTGCTACCTTGGCTATAAGGGCTTTAAATTGTCAGTTTCATATGCTCAAATATCAGCAAGATATGTCACCACTTAAACAGAAAATGTTAAATTCTGAAAGTGCAGAATACAAAGAAATGCAGGATCTGAAGTAGGCTCTTCATTTGTCAGCAACCTTTGGGATACGGATCCGACCCGGCAACTTCTACCACAGCATAGATCCGAGCTCCTAGCTCTTCCCTTTACCCATAATCCCCTGACTGACCTCAGATCTAGTTTGCTGCGCTTCAAGCTACAAGCTAGGTTCCTGAACTCCTGGTTGATGGAAACTTTGTGAGGAATAAATTTCCATTTTCTTCCTTTTTTCTTTTGCTGTGAGTGAGCGTGATTGGTTAGGTACCCCTATAGCCCTTCTTAGCTAACTAAATTTTATTTTTGTGATTCTTTTTTTCTCCTCCCTTCCTTGCTGGTCGTAGTGTGTGTGTGGTGTGTGTAGGGGCCTAGTGATTGTGTTTTTCCTTTATTTAAAAAATGTCAGAGGCCCCTAAAGCCATTTTTTCTAAGTGCACCGAGTGTGGCCATAAGCTTTCACCGGTGGATGGCCACACTTTGTGCGTTAGGTGCCTTGGGGTTGAACACCTCTCCTCTGGATGCGCGATCTGCGTGGCGTTCAACCCCAGGGCACTTAAGGACCGGAGGTCGAAGCTGATTCTGGGGGGCCTTTTGCCCCCAGGTCCGCCTCCGGTACTCCTGTGGCCGCTATTAAGCCTTCGGTGGCGGCCACTCTTGCCTCCCTCCGGTCGGGACTCAGCCTCCCGCTTCGGCGGAGAGGGAGACCAAGAAAGACAAGCGGAGAGAGAAGCACCTTAAGCGGCAGGCCGAGGACTCCTCCTCGGCCCCGCCCAACGGGCTTCTCCCTCCAGGGCTTCTGGTTCGTCTCCTCCTCGGATCTGATCCCCTTGCTTCTCACCGGGACCCGAGGAGGGGGTGACCCGGTCCTCGTCGAGGTCATTGAGGCGGCATTCCAGGCCTGCCTCGGTGGCCTCTTCGAGGTCCACTTATAGCATGTCGGATGCAGACATGGACCGGATGATGAGGAGGTTCACCCAGGCCCAGCTGCAGATGGGGAGTGCTCTTGCTCCCCCCCCCTCTCCAGGGGGGAGCTCGACCCCATTCTTTGCTCCAATCACTCCTTCTCCGACCCGTTTTTCGGGTTTGGAGCGTGCTGAGCCGTGCTGGATCCGGGGGTGGGTCGGAGCCGACAGTGCTGGGCACTTCGGCTCCGACTCTTCCCTCGAGTTTGTCGGATCCTACCTCTCGGAGCCGCGGGCCGAGCTTCGGATCCGAGGGATTCGGTGTGCCTTTGGCTCCGTCCCTGTCTGAGCACACTGGTCCTTTGGATCCGATGGTCTCGGCCCCGGGTCAGTTCCCCGCATCGGATCCGGGTGGGAGTAGACTCTCGGATCCGATCGAGAGCGGCTCCCCCTCGGCTTTCGCTGCGGTTGAGAGGGCACTGTTGAGTGCATCCGTACCTCCGGTCCTGGCTTCGGCTCCCCACTGCACTCCCTCTCAGCTGGTCCAGGCTCCCATCACCCTGCCTTTGGGGCAGCCTGCTTCAGTGCCTCTGGGTGTTCCTTTCGGGACATGACATTGCTGGTGAGACTTCCTCGGACAGCCCCCCCCCCCCGAGGAGGTTCCTCACAAGTCTAAGTGCAAGAGGAGGCACGTGGACTCCCCCAAGTCCCTTATGGAAGATACGGACTTAGATGAAGGGAAAGGCTCCCCAAGGTCACCCCCCGAGGATGTCTCCTTTGGAGACATCATGGAAATGCTTAGGATCAGGGGGGGCTGGTCTGCCCCCAAATCTGCCTCCGATGAGTCCGTATTCTTAGAGGCGTTCGAAGCAGGGCCATCTACCTCTTGGGTGCCCCCCCGACCCCCTGGTGGACCTTTTCGCCACCAGGGCTTGGAGGGAGCCGGACGATGTAGAGCCAGTCCCCAAGAGCCCGGACAGGATCTTGAGTGCCCCCGCAGAGAGAACCCATTGGAGCAGAAGTCCCCCTGTGGATGCCATGTTGGTGGCATCGGCCACCAAGAGAGTTGGCTCAGGAGAGCCCCACGGTCCACCCACCGAGCAAGGAGTCTCGTACGATGGATCGCCTTGGGAATCGGGCCTTCAGTTCAGCAACCTTCTTGATGAGGGCGCTGAACTGTATGGCACACGTCATCCAGATGCAGCGGGATCTAATAAAAGAATACACTGCCCCCCCCCCCAGAGTCCATGTCGGAAGGGGACCAACAACTGTACTCCTCCCGAATGTCCACTCTACGCTCCATTTCTAACACCTCTATGCGGCTTTTGTCTCACGCCGCTGAGGGAGCCACTAGAGCTGGCGGAGTCTGCCTGGTCATGAGGCGACGAGCCTGGCTCCGACATTGTGACTTCTCGGAACCCTTTAAGGCATCATTTGCGAATGCCCCCTTTGATGGTTCTGCTCTGTTTGGCAAAACCGTTCGCAACACTTTAGTCCAGAGCGAGGAAGACGTCTGCTGTCGGTGTCCGCTTCTCTGCTCCCCAGAGGTCCTTTTCCAAGAACCAAACGGGTCAGAAGATGTGGTTCCGGAAATCGCATCAATCCCAGTCTGCTCCATATAACCAGTCCTCTCGTGGCAGAGGAGGACAGGGAGGATGCCGCCCTAGAGGCAGAGGAGGTCCCAGGAATTTTGGGTCCAGAGAACCCTTCTCTGAGAGGCCCACGCAGAACCCCTCAGGGGTTGCCCGGCTGCTCCACTCTGGAGGCAATCGGGGGGGCGTTTTTCGAGGCACCTAGCAATGTGGGAGTCCATAACGGATCATTGGGTGCTTCGCATCATATCCAGAGGTTACCAAATTCCCTTTATTGTAACCCCCAAAACCAGAAGCCTCCCCGATGTACCACCCAGTCAGAGGGAGGCGGCTGCTACAGAAATTCAGCAACTTTTACAAAAGAGCCATCCAACCCGTCCCCGCAGATCAGCTCGGATCAGGGTTTTACTCCAGGTTCTTTCTGGCCCCAAAAAAGATGGGGGACTTGAGGCACATCCTCGACCTCTCTCTCTCTCTCTTGAACCAGGCAGTACCCAAAGAAAAGTTCCGGATGGTCATGCTGCAATCTATTCTCCCCCTGTTACGGGAGAATGATTGGATGTGCTCAATAGACCTCAAGGATGCGTACTATCACATTCTAGTGGACAGACGCTCCAGGAGGTTTCTCCGCTTCCGGCTGGGAGCCAGTCACTTTCAGTTCAGGGCCCTCCCCTTCGGTCTCACCTCAGCCCCCAGGGTGTTCACCAAAGTCTTAGCGGCAATAGCAGCCCACCTGAGACTCCAGGGAATTCAGGTCTTTCCATACCTGGATGACTGGCTCCTTACCGCCCCAACAAGGCATCTGCTCTGTTCATGCAGGGATTACTTCCTCAATCTTGCTCCACGTCTAGGATTGACGGTCAACATGGCCAAATCCTTTCTAGCTCCTACACAGGTAATAGATTTCATAGGGGCAAGACTGGATTCCAAACTAATGCTTGCTTTTCTGACTCCAGATCGGCTTCAGAACCTGAGGTTGCATGTACAGGCCATCCTCCAGCTTCAAGCTCCACCAGCGGAATTGGTCCTGAGGGCTCTAGGGTCCATGGCGGCAGCAATTTCTCTGCTGCCCTTGGCCCGTCTGAATATGAGGGTCCTGCAGTGGACTCTTCAGGTGCAATGGTCCCTGTCTCGCGACCCCCTGTACCATCCCATTCTCCTAAACAGGACTTGCAGAAGGTCGCTCGTGTGGTGGCTCCAGTCTTCGAGCCTCCACACGGGACGCCCATTCTCTATGCCTCCTCCCATCGCCACATTGACCACGGACGCTTCTCGCCTGGGGTGGGGGTGGGGGGGCATTATTCAGGCAGAACTGTCCAAGGCACGTGGAACAACATAGAGACCTCCTTGCATATGAATGTCCTAGAGATGAGGGCGGTACTTTTGACGTTGCAGGCACTTCACGACCTTCTTCCGATTGGGACGATTGCGGTACATACGGACAACATGTCAGTGGTCTTGGTACATCAACAAACAGGGGGGAACCAGGTCTTATCCTCTTTGTCGCGAGGCCATGAGAGTGTGGAAATGGGTGATATCCACCAACCGTTTTCTCATTGCAACACACATTCCGGGACGGTCCAACATCCTAGCAGACAGGCTCAGTCGTACAATCCTGACCCCATACGAATGGTCTCTCAATCCTCTCATAGCAGAGCGAATATTTGCCCAATGGGGGCAACCCTGTTGCGATCTTTTTGCCTCTCCCTCAAATACCAAATGCAACAGTTACTTCGCTCTAATCCCCCCTCTGGGGGAGTCCCCGAGAGACTCTCTAGTACATGCTTGGCCTCCCGGTTTTCTTTGCGCTTACCCTCCACTGCCCCTGATGCTAAAACTTTTACAGAAAGCCAGTCGGTTGGGGAGCAAGATGATCCTCATTGCCCCATTCTGGCCTCGTCAAACCTGGTTCCCGTACCTATGGTCTCACCTGATTCATCC
Organism: Protopterus annectens; assembly: GCF_019279795.1. Classification (NCBI taxonomy): domain Eukaryota; kingdom Metazoa; phylum Chordata; order Ceratodontiformes; family Protopteridae; genus Protopterus; species Protopterus annectens. The sequence continues at coordinate 325,195,791 of NC_056741.1, read as the reverse complement.
GCCCTGGATTCTGGATCCCCTTCCGGATCTCATTACTCACCCACTGGGTCTTCCGACGCCCAACTTGGTCAACCTCAAGCTGACGTCTTGGTTGCTCCAGTTCCACTCCTGATAAGGACTCCCGGAATCTCCTCACCAGTCAAAGCCATTCTAGTAGCAGCACACAAGAAAGGTCTATCGGAGTAAGTGGAAACGTTTTTCCGTCTGGGCTGGGCACCGTCATTTAGATCCTTTTACAGTGCCTTTAACATCGGTTTTGGATTTTCTAACTACCCTTTTTCATCAGGGGGCTAGCTGTTCTACAGTCAAGGTGCAACTAGCAGCGATTTCGCACTATCATGTAGGGCATGAGTCTGGTCCTCTTATTACCTCAAAGCTCTGTAAAGCTTTCCTTAAGGGTACCTTCCTCCTCAGACCTCCTGTCAGGGAGGTAGTACCCCCATGGGATTTATCTTTATTTCTACAGGCCTTGACAAGCCCCCCTTTTGCACCGGCGGCCACGGTTGATCTCGAATACCTCTCGTGGAAAACAGCCTTTCTGGTGGCATTACTTCAGCTAAAAGAGTCTGTGAACTTCAGGCTCTGTGTCAAACCACCGTATTTGGCCTTCCATCAAGATAGTTTACCTCAGGATCAATCCTTTTCTGCCTAAGGTATCTTCTGAAGCAAACAATCAATCTATTAATCTTCCTGTGTTCTTCCCCAACTATCAGAACAAAGGAGAATATAAGCTGCATTCTTTGGACGTGCACAGACAACTGCGCTTTTATATTCATCGAACGGCTAGTCATAGACAATCCAACCAGTTTGTCTCCTTTGCCAAAACCAACCTAGGCAAGTCTGTTTCTAAAGTTACCCTGTCACGATGGATAGCTAGTTGTATTCTCTTAGCATATCAGACTTCAGGAAGGCCTGCACCTCAGGGAGTCCACACTCACTCTACTAGGGCCGTTGCTACATCGGCTGCTTTTAGATCTAGGGTTCCCTTGGATGATTAGTTCCGCAGCCACTTGGGCTTCATCCCATACTTTTATCAGCCATTACAAACTGGATGTTGTCTCCAGAGGTAGGGCGTCCTTTGGCTCTGCAGTGCTCCGGAATATCCTTCCATGAAGACCACCCAAGATTCAGGTAGCTGGGACTCTGTCCCAAAGGTTGCTGACAAATTAAGTGCCTACTTCAGATTAAGAAGTTATGTACTCACCATAACGTTCCATCTGAGTAGTTATCTTCATTTGTCTGCAACCATCCCACCCGCCTTCCCCCTGACCAATATGATTCTAAGTAGGAGTGGTCTTACACGAGTCCCTTCCGGGACACACTAGCAAGTTGTTATATGGGGCAAACTTGATCTGAGGTCAGTTAGGGTTGGCAGAGGATTATGGGTAAAGGGAGGAGCTAGGAGCTCGGATCTATGCTGTGGTAGAAGTTGCCGGCTCGGATCTGTATCCCAAAGGTTGCAGACAAATGAAGATGCCTACTCAGATTGAACGTTATGGTGAGTACATAACTTAATTTATTGCATGCAGCTGAGCAAGTTGGAAAGCATATTTTGCAATGTGGTTTTGATTTTTTTGGAGGCCTCCTGCTGGGCCGCTGTCACGGGTTCTGTCATTAGGAGGCATGCTTGGTTAAAGGAACAAAATGTACCAGATTATGTTAAAGCAAAATTATTAGATGCTCCATTACAGCATGATACTTTGTTTGGTGTTAAAGCAGAAGAGGTGTTAAAGGAAAATGGAGGACAAAGCTAAATCTATGCAAACAGTCAAGGATTTCTTACAGGTACAGCCTCCATGATTTAGCAGACACTGGCCTACAAAGAATTGGTCCTTTCCAGTGTCAGACAGACCACAAAGGGGCAGATACAGATGCCAAAGAGGCAGATCCGAACCCCAAGGTTCATACAGGTCTAACAATGGGGTGCTTCTACCTCCAAAAGTGGAGAAGACAAATCACAGCCTTACAGGAAACGGTCCCAATGACTTCCCTTTGCCTGCGCCAAGCACTTATCTTCTGGCAGCACCTTTAGGGGAAAACTAGCACTTTTTTCTCAAAATTGGCACATAACCCAGTACAAATGGGTCTTGGACGTAGTGTCACAGGGCTACAAGTTTCACTTTCATACCTTGCCAAGGGCAAACGGATGGCCAGACCTACCAAAAAACCAATGGGCAGAGGCACAGAAAGAAGTCTCATCCCTCATGGACATGAGGGTCATTCAACAAGTACCAGAACAAGAGCAGGGACAAGGATTTTATTCAAGACTGTTCTTGGTACCCAGAAAGGACAAAGCCTGGAGACCAATACTGGACCTATCTATTCTAAACACATATCTGGATATTCCAAAATTCAAAATGTTGATCTTGCAGCAGCTTCTGCCCTTGCTGGGCAAGAAGGCTTGGCTTGTGACTTTAGACCTAAAAGAGGCATACCTGCATGTCCCAATCAGACAAACATGCCGAAGATACTTCAGATTCAAAGCTGGCTCGATGCACTACCCATTCTCTGCACTGCCCTTTGGCTTATCTACTGCGCCCAGGGTCTTCAGAAAGTGCCTGGCACCAGTAATTGCATTCTGCAGACAGAGGAATACAAATATATCCTTACTTGGACTGCTGCCTCATACAAGCAGAGAACAAGGACATTCTACTACAGCATCTGGCTTTTGTAAAGAGATTACTACCATGCCTAGGGTACACAGTCAGTGAACAGAAATCAAAACTAGTACCCTCTCAAGAGATAATATTCCTGGGTGCAAGCTTAAATACAGCTGCCCAGATGGCTTATCTCACGCCAGACAAACAAAGGCAACTGACTACCTATATCAAACTGTTGGCAACAAAGGCCCAGCTATCTGCAAGAAAAATTCTGCAGGCTTTGGGTTTCATCGCATCCTGCATTCTACTAATTCCATATGCAAGACTGCATATGAGGAAATTTAAAAAGTGTTTGGACTCAGCATTGCCACAGCCTGGAAAAAAAAATTACTCATTCCCTGCCTGCAACAGGAGTTTCGATGGTGGGGGAAGGCCTGTTATCAGTACAAGGGACAGCCATTCTCCTTACCCCTAGCCAGACAGACATTGACAATGGATGCATCAGATTATGCCTGGGGGGCACACATGGCAGGAAGATGTCTTCAAGGCACATGGTCCGCCAACCAAATGCATCTACATATCAATCAAAAAGAGATGCTAGCTGTTCAGAATGCCCTGACAGCCCTCAAGGACCTACTTCATCCGGGACAACTACTGATAGACGTACAATACCACGGTCATGTGGTATATAAGCAAGCAGGGAGGCACTCATTCTTACCCCATCTGCAGACTAGCCATGACTTTGTGGGAGACAGCATTGACTTACCAAGTACATCTGCAGGCACAATTCCTGCCAGGAAAGATAAATACTCTGGCAGACAAACTAAGCTGAAACCTCATGGATTCCCACGAGTGGAAATTGGATCCACAATTCTTCAACATAAGGAAATGAGGATGCCCGGACATAGACTTATTTGCCTCTCCTCACAACTGCCAACTAAAGAGATTCTGCACAAGGACTTATCACAGGCAAGCATGGAAAGTGGATGCCCTATCTTTCAGCTGGAAAAACAACAGTATATGCCTTTACTCTACTGCCTCTCCTCCCCAAGGAACTCCTAAAGGTCAGACAAGAGAAGCCAAAAATGATGCTGATTGCCCCAGACTGGCCCCGCCAGTACTGGTATCCAATCCTAAGGAACTTGTCTCAATGCCCAGCCTGGACCTTACCTCAAATACCTCACCTACTGTCCCAACAAAACAATCAGATCCTGCACAGCCAACTGAAGACCTTAAATCTGGCAGCATGGCGGATAATGTAGTCATACAAAAACACACCTCTCACTAAAGCGGTGATGGATGTCATTTTGGAGGCCAGGAGGCCTAGTACTAGAAAATCTTATACTGGAAAATGGAAGAGATTCTGTGCCTGGAACCAGGCACAAGGAATTGACACAGCAGTACCAAATATTCCTCAGATGTTGTAATACTTAACTGAGATGCTGGACAAAGGCCTATCTTTTTCATCAATTAAAATTCATGCCTCTGCCATTTCGGCTCATTACAATACAGAGCCACCAATCTTTTCTCATCCTTTAAGGCAATACCTCAGAGGAGCCAAAAACTTAAGGCCTCCACGGAGATCACCAATACCTGCATGGGACCTCAATTATGTTTGAGAAACTCACTCTGCCCCCTTTTGAGCCAGCCGCTACAGCTGATATAAAGTTTTTATCTTGGAAAACAGCTCTGCTCCTAGCAATAACCTCTGCAAAACGAGTCTCAGAGCTACAGGTACTCATGGCTGTGGAGCCTTTTATCTTTTATCCAGACAGGGTTTCTCCGAGGACAAACCCGACATTTATGCCTAAGGTGTAGTGTCCAGTGTGGCCCTTAACTAAACTGTTCATCTGCCTACTTTTTATCCAAACCCACAGAATAAGGGGGAGAGAATTCTGCATTCTTTGGACATGCACAGAAAGCTACGCTTCTTTCTACAGAACCAAAGCTTTCAGAAAGACTGAGCAACTACTAGTGGCATATGCTGCAGGATCACAAGCAAAGGCTATCTCAAAGCAGACTATTTCAAAGTGGATAGGCCACTGCATTTGTTTCTGCTATTCACAACATGGCAAGCCAGTGCCTAAGGGCAGTAGGCCACATTCAACCAGAGCAGCAGCCACTTCAGCAGCCTTCCTCAGGGGAGTACCAACCAAAGACATTTTAGAGGTTGCTACCTGGAGTTCATTGCACGCCTTTACAAAGCACTATCATTTACCACTCTACTCTAAATCCAGGGCAGGCTTTGCCACTGCTTTTCTGCAGGGCCTCATAGCCGCTCCTAATGCTGTTTAGCTCCAGCCTCCCAACCATAGCTTTGGGATTCAACCCAAGTGTAATGACCAACAGTGAAACACGAAGAACATAGTACAGTTGTGTACACTTACCATAAATGTAGATGTTGGAGTGTATTCACTGTTGCAGTCCAGGTTACCCACCCACCATCCCCCATCTCTTTTTGCTGGGACTTAGCTGCACTTGTCGAAGTCTATGCAACCTATGTGGTATATTTGCTTGTAGATGAAGATATAATACATTTTGGTGCATGCATGTTTTATTGGCATATTTTTAGCCTTCCCTTTTGGGGGCACCTGACATCTGGGGCAAGAAAAACTGAAGAAAATGGCATCGGCTGCATCTTTTATACCCCTGGCACACTGACGTCCGAGAAGAGGCGACAGCAACCGACGCCGGACCTAGACTTTGGAATTCAGGCCGACTGAGGGTAGCCTGCCAGCAGGATAACCCAAGTGTATTGACTGCAACAGTGAATACACTCTAACATCTACATTTATGGTAAGTGTACACAACTGTACTTTATCACTAGGGAACAGGTCCTCAATGTTTTTAAGGCTGAGAACACTGCATTAATGGGCCGTGAATATCTCAGAATGCCTTCTGAATAGCATGAAACAGATCTGTCAGGCCCTCTGGAATTGCTGTTTAACTGTAGTCTCCAAACAAGCTTCATGCCTTTAAGAATGGAGAACAGCAGCAGTCATTCCATTGCTCAAAGGTGGGCCATCGTCAGACCCTGCACACTACAGATCCATAAGTCTCTGTAGTTTCGTATTGAAAGCCATAGAAGGAATTATCATGGAAATTATCCGTAATGACCTAGGAAATCTCTAGACACTAGACCCTACCCAGTGTGGTTTTGGGAATGGCAACATCATGCCTACTCAACCTGGTGGATTTCTTTGAGAAGGTCACCAAAGCGATAGATGAGGTAGGGCATTTCTCACTGCCTTCCTTGTCCTGGCCAAGGCATTTGACATAATATCCCCCTAAAGGTATTGGCAAACTCAGTATGTTGGGTGTAAACTTTTATGCCACTCTATCAAGTGCCATCTGGCTCATAGGTTCCATGAAGTTAGAATTGGGGAGCCCACCTCTACAAAGAAGCCAGTTACAAGCATAGTACCTCAGGGATCTGACCTGGGACTGCTCCTTTTTTGCATTTACTTCTGTTAAGTCAAGGCATATGTCAGGGGCATCTGGCTGACTAAATTTGCAGATGATTGCCAATTAGGAGCAGTCAGAATCCTCCACTATTCTCCAGGAAGGGCTTACACAGGCAAATTTTGTGTGCGAGCCATGAACTAAAACTGTCAAGAAATGCATAATAGTACCCTTCAGTAAGCCATCCCCTCTTGGTAGGTGATCATTGGCAGCACACACTGAAGAGTTGACCAAGTTATCAGTGACTTGGGGACACAGTAATCTAGCCTTAAACCATTGCATGCCTCCAGTAGTGAGGAAAGCATTATCAGTTTTGCAGGTTAGAAACAAAGGTATGAAATCCAAGTTCAAGGAGATCATTGTTCCACAACCAATAGCATTCATCAGACCTATACAGTCATTTACATTAGGAGAACTGAGATTATTCATTTAGTGCAGTAGGTGTTTGCTTAGTGTTTGAGTTGGGAAGCACACAAGGGATCTTTTGGGTAGTCATTTTATTGTCCTGAGGGCTCCGTAGTCAGTTTTCTGTTTGCAGTCCTGGTATAAATTTGGCATATTTGCAAGGAGCTGCTCCCTGTGCCACTGCACTGTCCAAATGCTAACATCTGGAAACATTTCTCATTTTCATTGTACTGGAACAGTTTACTACCTTATTGTAGCATCCAGGACTGTTGCTCAGAGAGAATCTGATTGGCGCTGGGCAGCATCACTAGTTAGGTTAGCTGCAGATTACCGAAATTAGGGCAGAAGTCACCAATGAATAGCTTGAAACAAAGAAACACTGGGAATGGGATAAAAACATGCACTGATCAGGAACTGAACCAAGCCGAATAAATGACATTTATTCAAGGTGATTTGGCACTTTCGTCCTGTTTCATTTAGGACTTCAGAATAAAGAAGTAATAGTTTAAGAAACGTACAAGAAGTCAATCTCATATCTTGTTAAAAGTTAGAAATAAGTTGTAAAACTCGTTATTAAAAGTAATAAACTGAAATACAGCTAGAATAAAAAAAGAAAAAAAATTAGTGAAGGAAAAAAATCAATGAAGGAAGCAAATCAGTCATCATCTTCTTTTGGCTGTTCCCATTAAGGGTCGCCACAGCAGATCACCTGTTTCCATTTCTTCCTGTCCTCTGCATCTTGCTCTGTCACACCAACCACCTGCATGTCTTCTCTCACCACATCCATAAACCTTATTTTAAGCCTTCCTCTTTTCCTGTTACTGGTAGCTTCATCCTTAGCATCTTTTTCCCAATGTACTCAGCATCCCTCCTCAGCACATGTCCGAACCAACGTAATCGTGCCTCTCTGTCTTTGTCTCCAAACCTTCCAACCTGGGCTGACCCTCTAATATACTTATTCCTAATCCTGTCCACCCTCGTCACACCCAGTGCAAATCTGAACATCTTTAATTCTGCCACATCCAGCTCAAACTCCTGCCTTTTTGTCAATGCCACTGTCTCCAACCCATATAACATAGCTGGTCTCACTACCCTCTTGTAGACCTTCCCTTTCACTCTTACTGGTACTTGTCTGTCACAAATCACTCCTGACACTCTTCTCCACCCACTCTATCTTGCCTGTACTCTCTTCTTCACCTCTCTTCCACACTCACCATTACTGTGAACTATTGACCCCAAGTATTTAAACTCATCCACCTTCACCACCTCTACTCCTTGCATCCTCACCATTCCTCTATCCTCCCTCTCATTCACACACATATATTCTGTCTTAGTCCTGCTGACCTTCATTCCTCTTCCCTCTAGAGCATATCTCCATCTCTCCAGGGTCTCCTCCACCTGTTCCCTACTCTCACTACAGATCACAATGTCATCTGAAAACATCATAGTCCACAGGGACTCCTGTCTGATCTCATCTGTCAACCTGTCCATCACCATTGCAAATAAGAAAGGGCTCGGAGCTGATCCTTGATGTAACCCAACCTCCACCTTAAACGCATCCGTCACTCCCACCGCAGGCCTCACTGCTGTCACACTACCCTCGTACATATCCTGTACCACTCTTACATACTTTTCTGACACTCCTGACTTCCTTATACAATACCACAACTCCTCTCTAGGCACCCTGTCATATACTTTCTCTAAGTCTACAGAAACACAATGCAACTCCTTCCGACTTTCTCTGTACTTCTCCATCAACACTCCGATCAAAGATCGCATCTGTAGTGCACTTTCCTGGCATGAAACCATACTGCTGATCACTAATCATCATGTCCCTTCTTAACCTTGCTTCCACTACTTTCCTATAACTTCATGCTGTGACTGATCAATTTTATCCCTCTGTAGTTACTACAGCTCTGCATATCACCCTTATTCTTAAAAATCGGTACCAAAACACTTTTTCTCCATTCCTCAGGCATCCTCTCACTTTCCAAGATTTCATTAAACAATATGGTTAAAAACTCCACTGCTATTTCACCTAAACACCTCCATGCTTCCACAGGTATGTCATCTGGGCCAACAGCCTTTCCATTCTTCATTCTCTTCATAGCTATCCTTACTTCCTCCTTGCTAATCCATTGTACTTCATGATTCACTATCCCTACATCATTCAACCTTCTCTCTTTCTCATTCTCTTCATTCATCAACCCCTCAAAGTACTCTCTCCATCTCCTCAACACATTCTCCTCGCTTGTGAGTATGTTTCCCTCATTATCCTTTATCACCTTTACCTGCTGCACATCTTTCCTAGCTCGGTTTCTCTGTCTAGCCAATCTGTACAGGTCCTTTTCTCCCTCCTTAGTGTCCAACCTTTCATACAACTCTTCATATGCCTTATCCTTAGCCATTGCCACCTCTCTCTTTGCCATGCACCTCCTCTCCTTATACTCCTGTCTACTTTCTTCATATCTCTGACAATCCCACTTCTTTGCCAAACTCTTTCTCTGTATACTCTCCTGTACTTCCTCATTCCACCACCATGTCTCCTTGTCCTTCCTCTGTCCAGATGTGATACCAAGCACCTTCCTAGCCGTCTCCCTTACTAGCTCTGTTGTAGTTAGAAGCTATTTGGTAACTTCACTGCCATCCAGTGCCTGCCTTAATTCATCCCTGAACTCCAACTCGCAGTTACCCTTTTTCAATTTCCACCACTTGATCCTTGGTGCTGCCCTCACACTCCTCCTCTTCTTGATAACCAACATCATCTTAAAAACCACTATCCTATGCTGCCTAACAACACTTTCTCCGGTCACCACTTTACAGTCTCCAGTCTCCTTCAAACTGGCCCTCCTGCATAAGATATAATCCACCTGTGTGCATCTTCCTGCACTCTTGTATGTAACCCTATGCTCCTCCCTCTTGTTAAAATACGTATTCACCACAGCCATGTCCATTCTTTTCGCAAAATCCACTACCATCTGACCACCTGCATTCCTTTGTTTAACACCATACCTACCCATCACTTCCTCATCCCCTCTGTTCCTTTCACCAACATGTCCATTGAAATCTGCTCCAATCACCACTCTCTCTCACCCTTGGGCACAGTCATCACCACTTCATCCAATTCACTCCAAATTTTTTCTTTCTCATCCATTGCACACCCAACTTGTGGAGCATACGCACTAACAGCATTCATTATTACACTATCCATTTCCAGTTTCATAAACATCACTCTATCCGACACTCTTTTCACCTCCTAAACGCTCAGCATACTGTTCCTTCAGAATAACTCCTATGCCATTTCTCCTCCCATCCGGACCATGATAAAACAATTTGAACCCACCTCCGATACACCTAGCCTTACTCCTCTTCCATCTGGTTTCTTGCGCGCACAATATACCAACCTTCCTTCTGTCCATCATATCTGCTTGCTCTCTCCCTATACCAGTCATACTACTAACATTCAAAGTTCCGACCCTCACTACCACCGTCTTAGCCTTTCTCCTCTCCTCCTGCCTTCGGCCATGTCTTCCGCCTCTTCTCCTTCGGCCAACAGTAGCCCAATTTCCGCCAGCACCCTGTAGGCTAACAGTACTGGTGGTGGTCGTTGTTAACCTGGGCCTCGACCGATCCGGTATAAAAAATTTTCTTGGTGACTGCATGAAATGTTTTGGCAAAGTTTTACGCCGGATGCCCTTCCTGACGCAATCCTCCCCATTTATCCAGGCTTGGGACCGGCACAAAGAAATGCACTGGCTTGTGCATCCCCAGTGGCTGGGTTGAAGGAAGCAAATCAGTAAATGTTACAATTTAGCAGCTGTATGTTTCAATAGTATTTGCAAGAAAATATAATCATTTAGACCAGGAAACATAAGAGTTATGCCTACACTTCCATAACAGCTCTTAATATTCCAGAACATTTTCCCAGTCTCCTTCCTTACAGTCAATTTTTTTTCTTTCCAAGCTGCCAAATAAAAATTCATCATGGGGGGGCTTTTGACAGGGAATGCTTGTAAAGGGCATTGTTTACCTTTCTAGTTCTAATACTATAATAATGCTCATCTTCCTAAAAATGATCCTATCCTTTCCTAAAATATACAGTAAACTCTTAAGTGGAACTCGAGCAACCAGCAAAAACGAATTGGAAAAACCGTACAATTTTCATGTGTTGCACTTTGTTTTACCCCCGCAAAAGCATACTTTTCTGGTTTTAGAGTTTGAGTTCTAAAAAGAAAGATAGGAATAGATTCTCTCTCGAGCCAAACAAATAGTATAGGGTACAGCATTAGTCAGGCCTATTTTTAATTGCAACTCTCAAGGAACAAGAAACTACAGCTATCCGGCATCTACCAGTCCCCATGGTTGCTAGTTTGAGAGTTTACTGTATCAACATTGTTGCCATTTTTTAAGGGGAAGGTTGCACTTAAGTTACCTGTTGGGGGCTAGGATTTGCCAGATAATACAAGCACTCGGATCATTTACCCCTAAGTACCAGTAGGAGTCAGTCATAGTCCATGTAGGCATGAGTGACCTGGGATGTGCCTCCTTGCACTATATGAAAACAGACATGATTGAGTTTTTAAAATGCGTCACAAGCTGGTATGAGCCTAGCATTGAGCAGCATTTTACTATCTCCAAGGATGATGCCACAGTGTCATCAGAAAATGGCTTTAACAATTGGTTAAGCTACAGGTGTCATTCCAAAGGGGTCCAATACTTGGCCTAGGAGGACATGGTTGACGGGCTGTGCTGCTTTGCCAGGAATTGTCTTCACTTGTAGGCTTTAAGATGTTGGCCAAAACATTATCCCCCCCCCCCCCCATAGTGCCTTTTTCAGGCATTGCCAAACAAGACATACCTCCCAATATGACAAAAGCTACTTGGGACAAGCTAAAGGTGTTGCTGCTCAGTGGTAGGATCCCCAACAAGAAACTGTAGGCCCTGGAAGCTTTCCTCACCGGGGAGAATGCTGATGTCTATGCATTTACTTGAAACTTGGTTCAAAACCAAGGAAAACCCTCTGGCAGTGTATGATTATGATGTCTCATACATTCTGACCACCCATTGAACATGAAAGAGCAATAGGCTGGTCAAACAATATGACGTTAGTCTGTCCTACTGTATAACCTGTTGCATCTCCTAACTTTCTTTGTTAGAAACTTCTGCTTAAACTAATCTCCTAAACCCTCAGCTCTGTTGCTATAGCTCCCTCCTTTCTCTCCCCCCTCCCATTCTCCACATGATTTATTCCCCCCCCACTTCCTATCGGTGTCTGTTCAGAAGGAAAATGTACGATTATCTCTCTTATATGTAGTAAATTTAGACCACTGCTGTCAGTGCAACTCTTAATGTTCATAATTTTTTCTTTTGTTTTTCTCTTTATAATTGTGTTTACATTGTTATTTTTAATAGTTTTTGTCCTGTATGTTTATCTTATGTTTTCCGGGGCTTTTCCCCTCAGGTCTCCACTAAAAATGGGTTTGTTTGCAAACTCAATTGAACTAACCCGGTTAACAAATGTGAAATAAATGTCCAACTAACCATGGGAAAATCCATTACCATATTCTTACTAGTTGTAGGTCCCCCACCATGCTCCAGGAAACCCATACATCATACCTGAAGTTACTAGAATCGCTCACCATCCAGCCCAGTGCCATACTTGTAGGTGATTTTTAACCCTCTCTCCATTAATTGGGAGGCATACACTCCTTTTGGTGTGCGCAGGCCCAATGCTTTCTTGACTTTGTAAGTTCAAATGCCCTGGAGCAGCTAGTCTGTACTCTCACTAGGAAACAAATATCTGTTTGAGGGTGTTGCCCCCCCCCGTGTGATGTCCTAACTGGTAAGATCAACTCATAAAGCATTTTCCTTTGAAGTAAAGGTGAAACTAGTGCCCCCCTCCCCACCTGACCCCAAGAACTTTAAGAACTTTTATAAAGGCAAATTACCCTCTATTAAGGAGTGGCATAGCTAGTTTCCAAGCTCCCCCAAATCCAGAAAGCTCACATACGCAGAGGCATACACAAAAGTCCTGCATGACCATGTAAACAACTGTATAGAAATGGCAGCACCAGACTGAAATAAACTCAGGTTAAACTGCATAAACAAGCCACCCTGGTGGACTCCTGGTATTAATACATTGACAGGATTTTCTTTTTGTTGTACAAAGTAGCAAATCTGTTGGCTAACACACTCATCTCAAATTTCACTTCTCTATCCCTCACACTTCTCCCCAGAGGAATACCTTCCACCACTCCACCACCAGTTACTACCAAAGAACAGGTTGCTACTGCGCACTCTAAATCTAAAAACAAGGCTTCAGTGAGTCCTGGCAGTATACCAGGTTGTCTCTTAAACGGTTTAAATCTGGACTTAAGCCCATTAGGATCTCTGTGTAACCACAGCCTGTGACTCTGTCCCATTAAAGTGGAGTACAGCAACAGTCATCCCTCTGCATAAAGGAGGACCATCTACTGACCCTGGAAGTTAGACACATGTTTGACTAGCCTTGTATGTAAGACCACGGAAAGAATAGTCATGGGGCCTGGTAAATGGCATAGGAATCCTCCAAACACTGTAGCTGACCCAGTTCAGCTTTGTCAAGGACAGGTCGTGCCTGCTGAGTTTGGTGGATTTCTTTGGAGAGGGTCACTAAGGCAGTGTATGAGGGTAAAACAGTACATATTGCCTACTTAACCTGGCCAAGGCATTTGACACAATTCCCCGCTCTGGTATTGTAAATTCATAAAACTGGGCATAAGTCCGTGTCACCAGTTGGATAGCCAGATGGCTCACAGACAGGACACGTGGTTACAGTGGGTGAATCCAGATCCAGTAAGAGGTCTGTTATTAGTGGTGTGCTACAGTCTCTGTGCTGGAACTGCTCCTGTTCAGAATAGCCTCAACTTCAGAGAAGTGTAATGTGGAAGGCCTCTGGATGACAGTTTACTGAGGACTGCATGTTGGGAGCAATCATTGAATCCCCCAATAATGTAGATATCCTTCAGCACGGTCTTTATCATACCCTTTGGAAGTCATACACCCCTGCAAGTCCAAACATCAGTGATCTAGGTGTACAGCCTGAACTTTAACCAAGTGTCCACAGTGGTGAGGAAGTCCTTTTATGTGGCACAACTTAAGGTATGGCATCCAGATCCAAGGAAATTGTAGTCCTGCTGTACCCAGCCCTCGTTAGACCAATACACTAATAGTGTGCCATTTGGCATGTACTTGACTAGGCAGCTAGAGGAACCTAGGACATTCTTGACAAAGAATAGTGTGCGAACAAAAGGAACTATATGGTAGACTAAAAACCCTATCCCTTATTCTATCTCCTATCGATGGTCAAAGGTGACCTGTGCCTGACCTACAAGACAGATACAAATCCAGCCCTGATGGAGCTGCTACACATCTAAAGTCAGACTGCATGAGGGGCACCTGATCACGGGATCTAAACTTAGTGACTCAAAACAAAACATGTTGGAGAGACAGGTGTGTGCATCGGAGATTGCCTCTTCTTTGGAACGGCCTTTATATTCACATTAAGCAGAGCCCTTCCTTGGCCCTCTTCAAATTCAGTTTGGATCATTGGGATGCCTGTGTCTTTTATGGACAGGGGTATTCTGTAAGATAATGCACAGGCACAAAATCCATGCCATCCTCTTGTCCCTAGGAGCCGTATATTGGATAAAATCTGGTTATATTGGCTAGACTTGTAAGGGTCCTTAAGCTGATGTCCTTCAAGGATGCATCTGCAGTCCTTACATATGGGTTGTCCTGCCTCAGGCAGCCCTTCGGTCGGCCGGATTCCAAAGTCTGGGTCCGGCGTCGGCTGATGTCGCCCCTTTCCCGACGTCAGAGCGCCTGGGATATAAAAGCGTCAGCCGACGCCATCTTCCTCAGTCTTTCTTGCCGCGCGGTGCCCGAAGCAGAAGCAGTTTGCAAGTGCCGGTCAGCCAGCTCTTGTGATTTCAGCTAACCGAAGACTTCAAAAAGCTAAGTACCCCGTTGGGGACTCTTTCTTGCCTCAGCCGATGTCAGATCAAACGGTTAAAGTTAATAATTGTTTAACTTGTGGGAAACATACCTCATAAGGATTTCCACTCTTACTGCCTACCCTGCCTAGGCCCAGACCACGACGTCTCGGCTTGTGCAGCCTGTGCTTCCTTCAGTAGACGCACTCTTAGGCATCGGGCGGAGTTTGCAGAGGAATTTTTTTGGGGAAAATTACTGTTGCAACATGCAGTCGGAGCTACCGACACCTCATTTACCCAAAAAACGGAAGGACAAGGACCGACACACGCGGACCGTGGTTTCGGCCGAAACCACGCCTAGGCCTACCGCAAGTGTCTGTCTCTGCTGAAACCGAATCCTCGGTGCTTCCGACCGACAAAACCGCACAACCGACAACCTCGGCCCCGGAGGCCACCTCTGAGTCGGTCATAGAATTTCCTTCTGAAACCGGTGCTCAGGAAATATCCGACACATTTCTCTGGATAAGACTACTCCAGCACGTGGGGCAGCCAGGCCTCCTGTATCCATGTCCATAAAGGCATTTACACGTGCTAAAGCTGCTAAACAGCCAAAATCTTTCCCTCCCAAGGCTATTCCTCAGGGATCCACTACCGGTTCGCAGATTTTATGTTTAGCTGAGGACCTTATTTCCCTAATTAGGGGCTCTCAGCCACATCCGGACAGGGGCTCTCAACCTCCTCAAGACAAAAGGCCCAGGGCTGAGCAGACAGATCCCCAGTCTTCTGATGAGGCCTCTGATGACTCTGCCCTATCAGACTACCAGGAGGAGGCCTTTACAGCCTACGAGGATTCTGATGCAGAGGAATCTATTCCCTCAGCCTCCCCTCCTGAAGAGTTGTCCTTTGGGGAGACCCTTCACTCCATGAGAGAGCATTTCAAATGGCAGGGCCAGGAATTCTCTGATTCCAGGAAGAGATTAAGGACTTTTTTGCATTTACCTCAGCATAGACCTTTGGCTATTCCTCCTGTTTTAAATGTCATTGATGATGTGTACTCTGAGTCTAGTATTGCCCCTGACTCCCTTCCTCCGGCTCCTGTCAAACCCGATAGGTACTACAGGGTCCCGGACTCGCATCATTTCCTTTACAAGGGCCACTCTGCTGACCCAGAAACTGTTTCCCAGGGCCCTAAAGGGGTTGCAACCACCACTACTAAAAACCCACTTCCTTCTGAAAGGGAGTCTAGGGCTTGAGAGAGATGGGGTAAAAAGGTGTATACTTCAACTCTTTCTATGAGGGCATTAAATTGTCAATTCCATATGATACAGTACCAAGAGCATTTGTTAGATGAATTGCATAAAAAACTATCTTCACCTGAACCCCTAGATCGCAAGGCATTCCAGGATCTGGTACATAACTCCCAGCAGGTTAGCAGCCATTTCTTGCAGTGTGGTTATGATGCATTGGAAGCTTCATGTAGGTCAGCAATGACAGGTGCAGTCCTACATAGACATGCTTGGCTGAAGGAACAAACACTGCCAGATCATGTTAAAGCAAAGCTTCTGGATGCTCCGCTGGAAAAGCAAAAGTTATTTGGCTCCATGGCTCAAGAGGTCTTAAAGAAATTTGAGGAAAAGGCTAAATCAGTACAAACAGTCAAAGATTTCCTACAGGTCCAACCACCAAGATTCAGCAGAAATTGGCCTTCTAAGAATTGGTCCTTTCCGGACACAGACAGATTTCAGAGAGGCAGAAACAGGCGTGCCAGAGGTAGAGGGCAAGCTCTTGGCTCGTACAGAGGACGTCAATGGCAGCCTCCTAACCAGAGAGGTACTGCAGGACCTACAACTACTACACAAGGACCATCTCAATGACTTGACTATGACCCCGCCAACCAGGGCTCAATTGGAAGCACCTTTGGGCGGAAAGCCATCTTTATTCTCAAAAAATTGGCACAGTATTACAAAGGACAAATGGATACTGCAAATAGACAAAGGATACAGATTCCATTTTCATAATTACCAAAAAGACAAGGCATGCCAAACCTGTCACCAAACCAAAGGGCAGAGGCTTTCAAACAAATTTCCAAACTACTTCAAATGAAAGCAATAGAAAGGGTTCCTCTCAGAACAAGGCCAAGGATTTTATTCCAGACTATTCCTCGTTCCAAGAAAGGAAAAATAATGGAGGCCTATTCTGGACTTGTCCGCACTGAATACTTACCTCATCGTGCCAAAATTCAAAATGCTGACCTTACAGCAACTCCTTCCCATGCTGGGCAAGGGGTCCTGGCTGGTAACTTTAGACCTCAAGGAGGCATACCTGCATGTCCCTATCAGACAAAGTTGCAGAAGACACCTCAGATTTCTTGCAGGTTCAGAGCATTATCAGTTCTCAGCATTGCCATTTGGCTTATCTACTGCTCCCAGAGTATTCACGAAATGCCTGGCATCGGTAATTGCACATTACAGACTTCAGGGGATTCAAATTTACCCATACCTGGACGACTGCCTCATACAAGCGGACAGCCAGCAAACACTGGTAAAACACTTAAACTATGCCATCCGACTACTACAGGCCTTGGGATACACAGTCAACATTCAGAAATCAAGACTTGTTCCATCCCAACGAATAATTTTCCTGGGTGCAAAACTGGATACAAACACCCAGATGGCTTTTCTTACAGAAGAAAAACAAGCACAACTACCGGATTATTTCAGAAATCGGACAACACAAACCCAGCTAACTGCAAGGAAAATCCTGCAGGCCCTGGGATTCATGGCATCTTGCATTCTTCTGATTCCACAAGCAAGGCTGCATATGAGGAAACTACAATGGTACCTAAGGAGTCTATGGTCTCAGCACAGTCACAGTCTAGAAACTCTGATCCCCCTCATTTCATGCCTTCAAAAGGAATTCCTGTGGTGGGCAAAAGCAAGCTAGTCAAACATGGGCCTGCCTTTCAGCAAGCCACATATCAGCCAAACCATTACAACGGATGCCTCAGACCATGGATGGGGAGCGCACATGGAGGGCAGATGCATTCAAGGACAATGGACACAAAAAGAATTGCATCTGCACATCAACCAAAAGGAAATGCTGGCAGTGATAATTCCATCAAGGCCTTCAAGCTCTTCCTGCACCAAGGTCACCTGTTAATAAAGACAGACAATACCACAGTTATGTGGTACATAAACAAGCAAGGAGGTACCCATTCATACCATCTTTGCAGGCTGGCAATGAATCTGTGGGAACTTTCCCTAAAACTCAATATAGAGCTACAATCCCAGTTCGTACCAGGAAAAGATAATGTACTGGCGGACAGCCTGAGCAAAAACTTCATGGATCCACACGAATGGATGTTGCACCCAGATATCTTTCTCCAGATAACACAATCATGGGGAATGCTGGACATAGATCTTTTTGCCTCCCATCACAACCATCAACTGAGGAAATTCTGCACAAGGACATACCATCCTCAAGCATGGAAAGTGGATGCCTTCTCCTTCAGCTGGAATACTCTAACAGTATATGCATTCCCACCGCTTCCATTGATGACCAAGGTCTTACTGAAGATCAGGACAGAGCAACCAAAAGTAATTCTGATAGCTCCGGACTGGCCAAGACAACACTGGTACCCACTGTTAAGGAGCATGTCACGCACGAAACCTTGGCCTCTACCACAATGGCTACTTCTTCTGACACAGCACAATTGCAAGACTCTGCACTCCAGTCTAAAAACCTTACAGCTGACAGCCTGAAGAATACCTTGACTTCTCGCCAGGATAAACTATCCAAGAAGGGTACAGGATATCATCATGGAAGCCCGGCGGCCTTCCACAAGAAAAGCATATTCAGCTAAATGGAAAAGATTTTGTACCTGGAACACCGCCAAGGGTCAAGATCCGACAATCATGAGCATTCCACATATTCTGGAATACTTGGCTGAAATGCTCCATAATGGCCTTTCTTATTCCTCCATAACGATTCATGCTTCAGCAGTTTCAGCAGAGTACAACACTGACCCACCTGTATTCTCTCATCCTCTGCTAAGGCAGTTTCTAAGAGGGATAAAAAACATCAACCCTCCAAGGAAACCACCAGTGCCTACATGGGACCTTAACTTCATGTTGGAAAAATTAACTCTTCCTCCCTTTAAACCAGCAGCATCTTCAGAACTGCAATTCCTGTCTTGGAAGACTGCCTTCCTTCTGGCCATAACCTCAGCGAGAAGAGTATCTGAGTTACAGGCCCTCATGACAGTACAGCCATTTCTCATTTTTCATCAGGACAGAGTCTCTTTGAGAACCAATCCTTCATTCATGCCAAAGGTGGTATCCAAGGTTTCACTGAACCAAGCTATTCACCTGCCTACCTTCTTTCCAAATCCACAAAATAAAGGAGAGAAACTTCTGCATACTTTGGACATCCACAGACAGTTGCGCTACTACTTGGACAGAACTAAGACTTACAGAAAAACTGACCAACTCTTTGTAGCATATGCTGCTGGTGTACAAGGAAAAGCAATTTCCAAACCGACAATTTTAAAATGGATAGGAGATTGCATTTGGTTCTGTTACTCCTTTCATGGAAAAGCTGTGCCAGCTAACATTAGGCCTCATTCCACCAGAGCAACAGCCACCTCCACAGCCTTCTTAAGAGGGGTGGATACAAAGGACATTTTTAGAAGCTGCTACATGGAGCTCTGTGCATACATTTTCCAAGCATTACAACTTGCCCTTATATTCCAGATCCAGAGCAGGCTTTGCTACTGCAGTCCTGCAGGGCATGTTAGCTACACCATCCTTTACTTAGGTCCTACCTCCCCCAGCTTGGCTATGGTATTCTACCCATATGCAAGGACTGCAGATGCATCCTTGAAGGACATAGTACAGTTTTGTACCTACCATAAATGTAGATGTCCGATAGGTATGCATCTGCAGTCAGGTTTTCTCTCCCTCCTACCCCTCTGTGGTATACTTTGGGTACCTATCCCTCATTTTAGCTAGCTGGGGTTATCTTTTATGGTGTATTTGTTTTTTATTGCTGTACATGTTTGGAATTTTTTATCTCTCCAAATTTAGCCTTACTTAGAGGGCAACTGGCATCTGGGGCAAGGAAAAACTGAGGAAGATGGCGTTGGCTGACGCTTTTATACCCCAGGCGCTCTGACGTCGGGAAAGGGGCGACATTAGCCGACGCCGGACCCAGACTTTGGAATCCGGCCGACCGAGGGGCTGCCTGAGGCAGGACAACCCATATGTAAGGACTGCAGATGCATACCTATCGGACATCTACATTTATGGTAGGTACAAAACTGTACTTTGGCCCAAGTCTTTTATGAACTTATTGAGTACAATTCTGCCTTTGGTTATGTACCTAACCAGGCATATCCAACAATTGGAATGTCACATAGACGTTCCTTAGTAAAAGAACACCGGGTGCAAGTTAATATGTCTTATGCAGAGTGCCTCAAGGCCGTATCCCTGTATTGTCTCTTGGAGGCTGTTGAGGGGAGATTTATGCCTGTTTATACAAGGTATTTCAGACCCCACCCTGAAGGACTGCCTGCACGTCTGCAGAACAAATGGCACGAGAATTACCCATTCTAAAGACTTGAACCTTGTTTATGATTTAAGTAGGACCTTCTGGAGAGACAGATGTGCCCCACAGACTACCCCTTGTTTGGAACATTCTCCTCATCCTTGTGAAGCGGAGTTCCTGCCTAACCAAAGTTAAGTGTAACTTGGACAATTGGATGGTGAACAGGAAATTCATCGCTGGTTTGGCATCCATCTCTGGGCCCAGGCAGGCTGTAAACCTCTCCCAGGCCCATACTTGTAAATGGTTCAGCTCCTAAGTTCCTGCCTGCACTTGTCAGGGTATCAGAATGCATTAGAGATTTAGGATGCACGGCCAGACTTAAAAGGGCTCTTGTTGTAGTTGACCTAGTACACAACTGTGAGCCTGTATTTGCTGGGATTGGGGATTTCAAGTGACGGGGAATTTTAATAAATGGTCTGTCCCTTTGCAACATTGTAAAAGCAAGATTTTCTCAATTTTAGGGAAAAGTCATTGTGGCTTTTCGGAGAGTAGCAGAAAGAAGGTAGTTTTGGTGTTTAAGGAATGGTAGTATTCAAGGTGTTGCCATATGAAGGATAGGGTGGTATGGACAATTACAAGGAGCTGTTTGACTTTTTGAGGCAGTGGTGCTCTGGTATATCAGAGAGCAAGGTGAGTCAACGGTTCTTATAACATGAACTGTGGTAATTGTTCCTGCAATGGTTAATTTTGGTGGGGTATAGAATAACATGGGCTTTTTGTGTTGCTTAGTAGGATATTTCCAGCCTCCTTTAACAGGATAGTGTCTGCATATACATTGTGATCTTAAGATCTGATAGGAAGAAGCCCATCTTTGGTAAAAGCAGGGCTGAGGCTGACAGGCTTTTGGGAACCATATAAATTTGTGCATTAACTGTGTAGTGGCAGATGTGGAGGAGTAGGGCCATCCTTTAACATACCACCATCCTTCTTTCCTTCCCCTTGCTCTGGTGTACATTCTCTAGAGATATGATCAGCATTAGTTCACCACAAATCTGGAAAGGAAAGCCATTGGGCCTTGTTTCCAAGGATGGACGTAGTCTTACAGATGTATTTTTGAGGTGCATATGTAAATGCAGTGCAAATGTTTTTGCAGGAGGCGGTAAAGGTGCATCTGAAAGTTGCTTGTAGCAATGTTCTGTGCAGTGCTTAATCTAGTTTTAAGAACTGGTTTGGTTTTATTAGTATAATAAGCAATGCAGAACTCTACAGTAATTTGAAAATGATCTGTGTAATGGGTTTAAGCTCCAAAAGAACTGAAATGTTTAGGCCTGCAAATATTTTGACCCTGTCAATACATCTTACCCATGGGCAGTCATAGGGTAGAAAAAGATGTACTAGTTAAAAGAATTTTGGTGAGTGGTATGAAATGCTGTGCTATAAACAAAAAAAAAACTTCAGACATTTGGCATTTACAAAATTATTGCTTTTGATGATAGAGCAGTGGTTTTAACTTTAAGTTGTCCATTTTCTAATCTAGATTTACCATTTTTGCTGCGGCAGGCCTATCCACCCTGCAGTGTGAACTATGGTACTAGTTGATTGTCACTGTTTTGAAGTGACAACCCAACCCCATGTGCAA
Source organism: Protopterus annectens (assembly GCF_019279795.1). NCBI lineage: Eukaryota > Metazoa > Chordata > Ceratodontiformes > Protopteridae > Protopterus > Protopterus annectens. Next base: position 325,174,168 of record NC_056741.1, on the reverse strand, counting down.
AAATGGAAATGGGGATTTTGGGTAGATGGATGGATTTACCATTTTATGTGGTAGCAAATACCAGTAGGAGAAGAGGTGGTAATGTATTGTGCTGGTATCGCAGGTAATTAAGGGAATGGGAAGAAAGTATTTGCATGGATTGCTATAAGTTATAATCTGAAGTAGTTACCCACAGGTTGCTGCACAAATGAAGTTATCGGATCTGAGCCGGCAGTTTTCAACAGCTTAGATCCGAGCTCCTAGCTCCTCCCTCTACCCATAATCCCCTGCCAACCCTGACTGACCCCAGATCTAGTTTGCCGAGCTTGTTGACAGCAGCTGGATTTTCGAGCTCCGTACTTAGCGTTTTCTGTGAGATAGTTAGAACATTTTTTTTCTGTTTTTCTTCATCTTGGTGTGAGTGCCGTGTGTTAAGACCCCCTTTTCCTGTTAACCTTAGTTTAAACTACTCTTTAGTTATAATTTTTTTCCCTCCCTCTCCCTCGCTGGTTCGTTAGGGTTTGTGTGCGTGTGTTGGGGCCTAGCATGCGTGTCCTCCTTAGTTTAAAATGTCGGAGGCCCCAAAACTTATTTTTTCCAAGTGCACCGAGTGTGGCAATAAGCTTTCACCAGCTGATGGCCACACTCGGTGTGTTCTGTGCCTTGGGGTTGGACACCTTACCTCTGGGTGTTCCATCTGCACGGTGTTCAACCCGAGGGCACTTAAGGACCAGAGATCCAAGCTGATCCTGGCGGGTCTTTTGACCCCAGATTCGGCTTCAGCGGCCACTCCTGCCTCTCTCTCCCCGGCCGAGACTCAACCTCCCGCTGTAGGCTCGGAGGAGAGGGAGGCCAGGAAAGACAAGAGAATAGAGAAGCACCACAAGCAGAGGGCCGAGGCCTCTGCTTCGGCTCCCCCAGCTAAGCGGTCTTCTCCCTCCAGGGCATCCCGGTCTCCTCCTCCTCGGATCTGTTCCCCCTGTTTTTCACCAGGCCCTGAGGAGGAGGAGACCCTATCTCCTTTGAGGTCATCGAGGCGGCACTCATGTCCTGCTTCGGTGGACTCATCGAGATCTACTCGCAGCCTTTCCGACGCAGATTTGGACCGGATGATGAGAAGATTCCTCCAGGCCCAACTGCAGATGGGAGTGCTCCTGCCTCCCCCCCTCTCTGGGGGGGAGCTTGACCCCTTTCTTTGCCCCGATAGCTCCTTCTCCGTCCCTCTTCCCGGGTTTGGAGCCAGGCAGCCTTGGAACCGGTGGTGGGTCGGCGCCGACAGTCTTTGGTACTTCGGCGCCGACTCTTCCCTTGAGCCTGTCTGGTCCGATTTTGTCGGATCCGAGCTCTCTGAGCCGAGGGCTGAGCTTCGGATCCGAGGGTTTCAGTATGCCTTCGGCGCCGTCCAGGTTGGAGCATACTGGGCCTTCGGATCCGATTGCTTCAGCGCCGGGCCCGCTCTTGGATCCCAGAGAGAGCGGCTCCCCCTCGGCGTTCGACGTGGTGGAGAGGGCTCTGTCGACTGCTTCCAGGACCCTGGTCCTTGCCACAGCTCCGCCCCGCACTCCTTCTCTGTTGGGTCTGACTTCCATCACCCGGCCCCAAGGACAGCCTGCTTCAGTGTCCCAGGTCGTTCCCTTGGAACAGGATGTTGCTGGTGAGGCCTCCTTGGACAGTCCGCCCCCGAGGAGATACCCCACAAGTGGAAGTGCAAGAGGAGGCACTTGGACTCCCCTGAGTCCTTGACCAAAGACACGGATTTGGAGGAGACCTCATGGAAATGCTCAGGATCAGAGGGGGTGGTCTGCACCAAAGCCAACCTCGGACGAAGCCGTGTTCCTGGAGGCATTTGAAGCGGGCCCTTCTACCTCTTGGGTGTCCCCTCCGACCGACCCTTTGGTGGACCTGATTACCACCAGGGCGTGGAAGGAGCCGGACACTGTGGAGCCAGTCCCGAAGCGCCCCGACAGGATCCTCAGTTCCTCTGCCGACAGGCCCCATTGGAGCAAGGGTCCCCCCGTAGATGCCATGTTGATGGCGGCAGCCACTAAGAGGGAACTAGCTCAGGAGAGCCCCTCGGTCCACCCCCCGGGCAAGGAGTCCCGAGCGATGGACCGTCTAGGGAAGCAGGTGTTTAGTTCAGCGTCCTTCTCTGTGAGGTCACTGAACTACATGGCACACGTTATTCGGCTGCAGCGGGATCTTATTAAGGAATACGCTGCGTCGCCCCCGGAGTCCATGTCGGCAGAGGACAAGCAGTTGTACTCCACCCGTATGGCCACTCTTGGGTCCATTTCCAATACCTCTATGCGGCTACTATCCCATGCCACGGAAGGAGCCGTTAGAGCCAGCGGAGCAGGTCTCATCATGAGGCGTCAGGCCTGGCTCCAGCATTGTGATTTCGCAGAACCCTTCAAGGCGTCTTTCGCAAATGCCCCTTTTGATGGTTCTGCCCTATTTGGGAAGACTGTTCGTGACACCTTGGTCCAGAGCGAAAAGGACGGGAAGACGTCTGCCGTCGGAGTCCGCTTCTCTGCTCCCCAAAGGTCCTTCTCCAGGAACCAAAAGGGACAGAAGATTTGGTTCCGGAAGTCGCAACAGTCTCAGTCCGCTCCGGACCCCCAGTCCTTCCGCGGCAGAGGAGGACAGGGAGGACGCCACCCTAGAGGCAGAGGGGGCCCGAAGAACTTTGGGTCCAGAGAACCTTTCTCTGACCGGCCCACGCAACAGCCCTAAATGGTTGCCCGACTGCTCCACTCTGGAGGCAGTCGGGGGGCGTTTCTCGAGGCACCTGGCAGCTTGGGAGTCCATCACGACAGACCGCTGGGTGCGTCGCATCATATCCAGAGGTTACCAGATCCCCTTCTCTTGCCCTCTTCTCTTCCCCAAACTCCTCCCCGATGTCCCACCCGATCAGAGGGAGGTCGCAGCTGCGGAAATCCAGCAGCTCCTAGAAAAAAAGAGCCATTCAACACGTCCCCCCTGACCAGCTCGGATCGGGTTTTTACTCCAGGTTCTTTTTGGTGCCAAAAAAGATGGGGGACTTAAGACCAATCCTCGATCTCTCCTTTTTGAACCTGTCCGTAACCAAAGAAAAGTTCCGGATGGTCACTCTTCAGTCTATTCTCCCCCTATTACGGGAGAACGATTGGATGTGCTCGATAGACCTCAAGGATGCATACTATCATATTCTAATGGACAGACTATCCAGGAGGTTTCTCCGCTTCTGGCTAGGGGGCAGGCATTACCAATTCAGGGCTCTCCCCTTTGGTCTCACCTCAGCCCCCAGGGTGTTTACCAAAGTGTTAGCAGTGATAGCAGCCCACCTGAGGCTCCAGGGGATACAGCTTTTCCCATACCTGGACGACTGGCTCCTGACCGCCTCAACAAGGCATCTACTCTGTACAGCCAGGGATTATTTTCTTCGCCTTGCTCCCTGGCTAGGGATCACAATAAATATGGACAAATCTGCTCTCACCCCGACCCGAGTCATAGATTTCATCGGGGCCAGGTTAAACACAATCAATCTTGTAGCCTTCTTAACCCCAGAGAGACTTCGAACCCTGAGGTTTCATGTGCGGGCCATTCTTCTATCTTCATCTCCGGCGGAATTGGTCCTGAGGGCTCTAGGCTCAATGGCAGTGGCAATCAACTTGTTACCTATGGCACGTCTGAACATGAGGGTCTTGCAGTGGACCCTCTTAAGTCCAGTGGTCTTTTCTTCGCTACCCTCCGAGTCATCCCATTTCCCTCAGCAGGGCTTGCAAGAGGGCTCTCGTGTGGCGGCTGCAATCTCCGGATCTCCACATGGGACGCCCCATTCTCTATGGCTCCTCCCCTGGCCACGGTGACCACGGACGCCTCTCGTGGGAGGGGGCACTCTTCGGGCAGGACTGTCCAAGGCACGTGGAACGATGCGGAGACCTCTTTGCATATCAATGTCCTAGAGATGAGGGCAGTGCTGTTAGCGTTGCAAGCACTTCAGGACCTTCTTCCTGTAGGGACAATTGCGATCCAGATGGACAACATGTCTGTTGTCTGGTACATCAACAAACAAGGGGGAACCAGGTCTTACCCGCTCTGTCGAGAGGCCATGAGAGTGTGGGAATGGGCGATCTCCACCAACAATTTTCTCATTGCAACACACATTCCAGGACGGTCAGACGTCCAGCCGGACAAACTCAGTCGCACCATCCTTTCCCCTTATGAGTGGTCTCAATCCGCACGTAGCGAATCAGATTTTTGCCAAATGGCAGCCCTGTTGCGATCTTTTCGCTTCCCCCTCAAACACCAAATGCAACAGCTATTTCGCTTTACTTCCCCAAGTCGGGGAATCCCCGAGAGACGCTCTGGTACATGTTTGGCCTCCCGGTCTGCTTTATGCTTATCCACCTCTCCCCTTGATGCTAAAGTTTCTACAGAAAGCCAGCCGTTTGGGGAGCAGGATTATCCTTATTGCCCCATTCTGGCCTAGTCAAACCTGGTTTCCTTTCCTTTGGTCTCATCTGGTGAATCCTCCTTGGATTCTAGATCCCCTTACGGATCTGATCTCCCACTCTCTGGGTCTCCCGACCCTGAATTTGGACAACCTCAAGCTCACAGCTTGGCTACTCCAGTTCCACTCCTAGCCAGGACTCCCGGCATCTCTTCTCCAGTCAAAGCTATTCTAGTTGCAGCCCACAAGCCTTCTACTAGGAAGGTTTACAGCAGCAAATGGAGACTTTTCTCTATCTGGGCAGAACGTCAAAACTTGGATCCCTTCACAGCTCCTTTACCTGCGGTGCTAGACTTCTTATCAGGATTATTTCACCAGGGAGCTAGCTGTTCCACTGTCAGGGTTCAACTAGCAGCTCTCTCTCACTACCATGTCGGACATGATCTGTGTCCCTTGATCACTTCTAAGCTGTGCAAGACCTTCCTGAAGGGCACCTTCCTGCTCAGACCTCCGGTAAAGGAAGTGGTACCTCCGTGGGATTTGTCGTTAGTGCTTCAGGCTTTGACAGCTCCCCCCTTTGAGCCTGCAGCTTCAGTGGAACTCAAGTATTTGTCTTGGAAGACCGCCTTTCTCGTCGCCATCACCTCTGCTAGAAGAGTTTCTGAAATTCAGGCCCTTTGTGTCATACCCCCGTATCTAACCTTCCACAAGGATAGAGTCTACTTCGGGACCAATCCCTCCTTTCTCCCTAATGTTGCTTCCGAATCTAATATCAACCAGTCCATTAATCTGCCAGTCTTCTTTCCCAACTATCACAACAAAGGAATATACAAATTACACTCGGATGTGCATAGACAACTTTGATTCTATGTTCACAGGACATCTGGTCATAGGCAATCCGACCAGTTGTTCGTCTCCTTTGCCAAAATGAACTTGGATAAATCGGTATCCAAAGTTACGTTGTCTCGATGGATCTCTCAATGTATTCTTTTGGCTTATGAAAGTTCTGGAAGGCCCGCGCCTCAGGGAGTCCGTGCCCATTCTACCCGATAGATGTCTACCTCTGCTGCTTTTAGATCCAGGGTTCCTTTAGATGATATTTGTTCGGCTGCCACTTGGGCCTCATGTCATACCTTTATCAACCATTATAAGCTGGATTTTATCTCCAGAGGGAGAGCATCTTTTGGCTCTGCAGTGTTCCGGAACATCCTTCCATGATGGCCGCCCAAGATTCAGGTAGCTGGGGACTCTGTCCCACAGGTTGCTGCACAAATGAAGTTAACTACTTCAGATTAAGTTATGTACTCACCATAACGTTCCATCTGAGTAGATAAACTTCATTTGTTAGCAAACCCCCCCCCCCTCCTTCCCCCTGACCTTCGATTATTCACATTTGCTGTCTTCAGAGTTGATTTTTGAAATTGGTAAATCTGTAACAGTTGCTGCTTGGGAGCAAACTTGATCTGAGGTCAGTCAAGGTTGGCAGGGGTTTATGGGTAGAGGGAGGAGCTAGGAGCTCGGATCTAAGCTGTTGAAAACTGCCGGCTCGGATCCGAAGTCGGATCCGATACCCACAGGTTGCTGACAAATGAAGTTTATCTACGCAGATGGAACGTTATGGTGAGTACATAACTTCTTATTCATAACCTCTCGAGTATCAGCTGTATGACGTATTATATCATCACCAGAACAGGTTGTAGAGTACTGCAGCGGTAAATTTAATGGCACTTCTAACTCGAGTGTTGCTCCAACAAAGTTTATATTCTTAATGTATTGCCTTTACCATAGCTGCAGTAGTTGTCCTACTTTTGAGTACTAGCCTCACACCCTCTCTAGGACTGTCTGTACTCCCTGTGCAGAAATGCTGTTGGAAGAGAAGTCAAGTCAGTATCTTTTGTAGTTGGGTGCTCACATATGCTAACCTTTTGTACATTTTGAATGAGTAATGGAACATATTTGTAAAGATTTCCTTGCTTAAGCTTTCTAAGCAGTCTACTACTAAGTACACTAGTGTACTGTTCTTGTCTCCTTTTTTCATATTTATTATAAGTACATCCCAAGTGTTTACGAATATAGTGATCAGCAGAGTTTATGCTAATTTAAGCACCTAGATAGTGATTTCTTTCCGATGTGCTTAACACTAATAAGCAAATTATAACTAAACTATGCGGAGCTGTGCTGTGGAATTGCTGTAGTTTTAAGGATGTTAAAGGTTTTTTTTTTTGCTCTTTTACAGTATGTTTGCATTTATTTAAAGTAAGCAACCAAGCACACTCCCCAAAGTTTTACATAGTCATCTTGTTTTTCAGGTCAGAATGTGAAGCGAGAATCTGGGAAGAAAGTCCAGACTGGAAACATTAACGCTGCTAAGGTACGATTAGTACTGTAGCTGTTCAACTGTAGATATTAATATAGAGGAGTGCATTGTCTCTTGCATGACCTTATTAGCTATATAAGGGTTGTATTTGGAAATTTCAGAGGTTTGAGCAGGATAGTGCTTGCCTGCTTAGGCAAGATAATTTTTTTATCTCTGCATATCTCAAGCTTTTCTGTCATATTGTGGCTGCTTTTTTAACAAAAAGTGTGCCCATTTGGTTTCTTCGAGCAGTCCTAAATTAGAATGGAATATGTTGAAAGTAAGATGTTATGTGATCCTATCTCGCCTACATTCTGTACTGATGGGCTCGGAGCCGACCCTCGGCTCCGACTCGGCACGCTATGCTATAGAGCGAAGCCTCTTATTGGCTGAGCTATTCTCTATCCCAGGATGCACCACCACTAATCCCCCAGATCTCGTTTGCCGCTTACAAGCTAGGACGTGGTCTCAAACTTGGCTGAGCTAAGTGCTGTTTTTTTCTAAAGTTTTCCTGTCAGGAAATTCTCTATTCTTACCCAAAAGCTGTTTTAACAGCTATTGTTGTACGAGTGTTTTTTGATATAATTTTGTGGTAAATTTGTGTGTTTGTTTAGGGAAAGGTTTCCCGTTTAAGTTAGAGGAGCCTTCGCGTATTCATTAGCAGTTTCTATTTTTTAAGGAGGTCAAGTACCTGTTTAAGTTAGAGGGTTCTTGGCCCTCCTTTTTGCTGTTTGTGATAATTGTATTGTACTGGTAATTTTGACTTATCGTTAAAAAAAAAAAAAAAAAACTTTATTATTGTTTAAAATCTTTTTTTTTTCTGACTACATAGTGATCTTTACCACTGTTATAGTGACTGTTTCAGACAACATTATGTCTAAAGAACATAGACCCTCAGGGTTCAAGAAGTGCACGAGGTGCAGTTATAAAATGTCTATAACTGATGATCACTCCTCATGCGTATACTGTTTAGGCGCCAAGCACCTACAGGAGTCCTGCAGCGTGTGTCACGCCTTTTCCTCTAGGGTCCTCCAAGAGAGGAAGAATAAATTAATCTTGAAAGGGCAGATTAAACCCTCCTTCGAGGAGGCCTTATCTTCCTCATCCTCTCCAACTAAGAAAAAGAAAGCGTTGGCTCTGACCAGCCCGTCGGAACAGACTACTAAGAAATCCAGGCAGGCTTCTCCATCGGCTCCACGGACTTCGGAGCCGAGGGCGGAACGGTCTGCCTCGATGCCCCCAGTCTCGACGACTCTGGTTTCGGAGCCGATGACTGGGGCTTCGAGAGGCGGGTCACCTTCATCGGCTCCACTGATTTTGGAGCCGATGAGGGTTGCCGGCTCAGACTCTTCCCCTTCGGCACCGAGGGAAATTGTTTTGGGATCTCCCTCGGCACCGATATTGGTTGAGTCCATTCGGAGCCGGTCCCCCAGTCCTTTGGAGCCGATAGAGAAGTCGGTTCGGACCCGATCGGTTTCATCTAGATATTCCAAGATGTCTGATTCGGACATCGACAGGGTGCTCCTAAGACTATTTCAGTCTCCTGTGTTCCAAAAATTAGTTTCGGCTCCAGCCCATTCGGCTTCGGAGCCGATGGCCCAGCCTGTAGATGTTATGTGATCCTATCTCGCCTACATTCTGTACTGATGGGCTCGGAGCCGATCCCTCGGCTCTGACTCGGCACGCTATGCTATAGAGCGAGGCCTCTTATTGGCTGAGCTATTTCTTATCCCAGGATGCACCACCACTAATCCCCCAGATCTCATTTGCCGCTTACAAGCTAAAACGTGGTCTCAACTTGGCTGGGCTAAGTACTATTTATTTAGACTTTTCCTGTCAGGAATTTGCTCATTTTCAACCCAAAAGCTGTTTTAACAGCTATTGTTGTGACACGTGTGTGTATTTGGTGATTTTCTTGAGAAAGTTGTTATTTTTGTTAAGGGAAGGTTTCCCGTTTTAGTTAAGAGGGGCCTTCCCCTTTTGCTATTCTAGCGTTTATTTGTGGGTCAAGTACCCGTTTTAGTTAGAGGGTCTTGACCCTCTCTTTCTGTGTTTTTTCTTGTGCACTGTGTTGTGTAAAAAAAAAAAAAAAAAACTTTATAATTGGAACTTATCTTGCTAGTTTTTCATGTTATTTTAGATAACTGTGTTTTCTCTAGTCATGTCCAAAGAGCATAAACCCTCCGGGTTTAAAAAATGCACGAGGTGTGGTTTTAAGATGTCCATAACGGACGACCACTCCTCGTGCGTTTACTGTTTAGGCGCCAAGCACCTACAAGAATCATGTAGCGTGTGTCACGCCTTTTCATCAAGGGTCCTCCAGGAGAGGAAAAACAAATTAATCCTTAAGGGGTTAATCAAGCCATCCTTCGAGGAAGCTTTATCTTCGTCTCCCTCTCCTTCAAAAAAGAAGAAAGCGTCAGCTCCGACCAGTCAGTCGGAACAGACTGCCAAAAAACCTAGGCAGACTTCTCCATCGGCTCCACGGACTGCGGAGCCGAGGGCGGAACGGTCTGCCTCGATGCCTCCAGTCTCGACCCCTCTGGTTTCGGAGCCGAGGACTGGGGCATTGAGAGGCAGGTCACCTTCATCTGCTCCACTGATATTGGAGCCAATGAGGGTTACCGGCTCAGACTCTTCCCCTTCGGAGCCGAAGTCCTTATCGGCACCGAGGGAAATTGCCTTGAGATCTCTTTCGGAGCCGATAGTGGTAGAATCCATTAGGAGCCGGTCCCCTAGTCCTTTGGAGCCGATGGAGAAATCGGTTCGGACCCGATCGGTATCGTCCAGATCATCCAAGATGTCTGATTCTGACATCGACAGGGTGCTCCTAAGACTCTTCCAGTCTCCGGTGTTCCAAAATCTAGTTTCGGCTCCAGCCCATTCGGCTTCGGAGCCGATGGTCCACCTCCCTACTATGGTTCCTCCTCCAACAGCCTCTGCACCGTTGGAGCCGGTGCTGGTGGGACCGGTGGAGGTTTTAGGGTCGGGCCCGACCCTTACTCCAACTCCGGCTCTTGGGTCGGAGTTCAGTACACTGACTTCTTCCGTCAGCCCCGGGGTGATGCTTCGGGATTGATGTTTTCGGTCCCAAGTCTCCCTCTTGGTGCGTCGGCGGCGGGAGTGCCGTCTACTGTCGTGGCCACGGAGGTGGGACCCGCCCAGGATTCTGGTGGTCCAGCCTTCAGGGCTATGAGGAGTGCGTTAGCCAAATCATCTTTGGCTACCTCCACGGTCTCCCCAGCTCCTTCCCTGCATACCGAGACTGGGTCTTTGGCAGTCTCCCTGTCCTTAGACAGCGGAGCCCCGGGGCCTGAGGTTACCCCCACTGGGGTCCCCCCCCCCTCCTGGAGGTCCTTCTGAAGCCTCTTCGGAAGAACTCCCCAGGAAAAGATCGTGCAAGAGGAAGCACATTGACTCCCCTGATGAGTCTCTTACATCAGACACTGATCTCGATGATGCAGAGGGGTCCCCTAAGTCGTCCTCGGATGATGTCTCCTTTGCGGACATCCTGGAAGCCCTTAAACAACGAGGCGGCTGGCAGTCCAAACCCCCTTCTGTTGATGAGTCGGTGTTCCTTAAGGCCTTCTGGGCTCAGCCCTCCGCCTCCTGGGTGTCTCCGCCCTTCGAGCTCTTGGATTTGATCTGTCGAAGGGCGTGGGAACACCCAGACTCTGTGGAACCGGTGCCTGCTCGTCCGAATAAGTTCCTCTTGGCACCCCCTGAAAAAGAGTTTCTAACTAAAGGTGTGGCTGTAGATGCTTTGGTGGTGGCATCTGCTACCCAGCAAGATGTAGCAGAGGCTTCGACGTCCGTCCATCCTCCTAATAAGGAGTCTAGGAGCATGGATCGGTACGGAAAGCGCACCCTAAGTTCAGCGGCCTTTACATTAAGGTCCTTTAACTACCTTACGCACTTTACTAGATTTCAGAGGGATCTGATTAAAGAACTATCCGATACCCTCTTGGGTAACCTGCCTGAGGAGCTGGCCCAGACGGTTGGCTCTCAGCTGGCTACATTGTCGTCCATTTTAAACTCGTCCATGAGGCTCATTTCTTATGCGGCCAAAGGGGCGAGTAGAGCGGCGGGTACAGGCATTGCTCTACGGAGACAAGCCTGGCTCCGCCTGTGTCATTTCGCGGAGGCCTTTAAGTCTTCCTTTGCCGACGCCCCCTTTGATGGGTCCTCCCTGTTTGGACCCAAGGTAAAGGACACACTGACCCGCTGCGAACAGGAGGGTAAGACTCTGACTGCCGTAGGGGCACGATTTTCCACTCCGTTCGGCCTTATCCCAAGGCTAAAGAGGAGGGAAAATGTGGTTCCGTAGATCTCGGAAGCCTTACCCCTCTCAGCAGGAGGATCCCCCTTCCAGAGGCAGGGGAGGGGGAAATTCTTCCGGAAGACGCCGTCGCAGAGGCGGCAGAGGCCCTCGCAACACTGGAGATCGCGAGTCCTTTTGTGGCTCTTCAGCCTTTCACAGTCCCTGAGGGATTGCCCGACTGTGCAGCTCCGGAGCCAGTCGGGGGTCGTTTCTCGAAGCACCTAAAAGCCTGGGAAGGTATCACTCAGGACCGATGGGTGCTTCGAATTATCGCCGGAGGTTACACCATCCCTTTCTCTCACCCTCCACCTCAGTCCAAAAAAATCCCGGACCCGCCAGCCAGTCAACGGGATACTGCAGCCTCAGAAGTTTCAAAACTGCTGCAAAAAGGAGCCATCCAACCGGTCCCCGCAGACCAGATCGGATTAGGGACTTACACAAGATTCTTTTTGGTGCCAAAAAAGACCGGGGACTTGAGGCCCATTTTGGACCTCAGCATTCTAAACCGTTCAATCAGAAAGTCCAAGTTCCGAATGGTCACCCTACAAACCATTCTCCCATTGCTGGAGAAAGGTGTTTGGATGTGCTCCATAGATCTCAAGGACGCTTATTACCATATCATGGTACATCAAGCGTCCAGGAGACATCTGCGCTTCAGCCTAGGAGGCAGTCATTTTCAGTTCCGCGCGCTGCCCTTTGGTCTCACCACAGCCCCCAGGGTATTCACCAAGTGCTTGACAGTCGTGACTGCTCACCTGAGAAGTCTAGGATTCCAGGTGTTTCCGTATCTAGACGACTGGCTCCTAACTGTCACCTCCAAGCATCTACTACTGCGGAGCCTACGAGCCACTATATCACTGGGCAATTCCCTTGGAATCACCTTCAATTGGCCAAAGTCTGTGTTGCTGCCATCTCAACGAATAAGATTCATAGGGGTAGAGATAGACTCAAACCGAATGCGGGTCTATCTACCTACAGACAGAATACTAACCATACAGACTCAAGTTCGAGCCTTACTTCCCAGGTCCAAAGCCTCAGTCAGAATGGTCCTGCAGCTATTGGGATCCATGTCCGCCACGGTTCTTCTAGTCCCCTTGGCAAGGTTGCACATGAGAATTCTCCAGTGGCTTCTTTCAGCTCAGTGGTCCTTTCAGGAACTCCCTCTCGGTCACCTCATATGGATCATGGAAACATGCAAACAGGACCTTCGCTGGTGGCTAGTGCCCTCCAATTTGGATCAGGGACGACCCTTTGTTCCACCTCCTCCTGCGGCCACTTTGACCACGGACGCCTCCCAGATGGGGTGGGGGGGGCATTCCCTGGGCAGGTCAGTCCAAGGCAAATGGCACCCAGAAGAGACCCTACTTCATATCAACATCCTAGAAATGAGGGCAGTGCTTCTGTCCCTTCAAGCCCTTCACGATTACCTCCCTCAGGGCGTAATTGCCGTTCACTCGGACAACATGTCAGTTGTCTGGTACCTGAACAAACAGGGAGGGACCAGATCCTATCCTCTTTGCAGAGAGGCCATGAGAGTCTGGGAATGGGCAGTCTCGACCAAACGCTTTCTAGTGGCTACTCATATCCCGGGCAAGTCCAATGTGATAGCCGACAGACTGAGCAGAACCATCCTCTCTCCTCATGAATGGTTTCTGAACATGACAGTTGCAAGTCAGATTTTCAGCAAATGGGGAGTTCCGTGTTGCGACCTCTTCGCGACTCCACTAAATGCGAAGTGCAAAGAATTCTTCTCCCTAACCCCGGCTCCGGGGAAGAGCCCCATGGACGCACTAGCCCGTCCTTGGCCCACCGGCTTGCTTTATGCCTTCCCCCCAGTTCCTCTCCTTCCCAGGGTGATCCAAAAGGCATCTCTCTTGGGGAGCAAAATGATCTTAGTTGCTCCTTACTAGCCTCGTCAAGTATGGTTTCCCTATCTAATGAAATATGCTCTGGAAGGTCCATGGTTCCTGGATCAGATCCCAGACCTTTTGGTTCATCAGTCTGGACTATTCCACCAGTCCCTGCACACCTTAAAATTGACGGCTTGGCTCCTCCTCTTCCGACTATAGTCAGGAGTCATACATTGGATCCAGAGGTTGTACACATATTATCTTCGGCCCATAAGTCTGCTACAAAGAAACTGTATTCTAGCAAATGGAAAAGATTTGCTATTTGGGCTCAACTCTGGGGCCTGGATCCCATCTCTATTCCCGTGGCAGAAGTACTAAAATTTTTAACTTCTCTTTTCAATCAAGGCTCTTCAGTCTCTACCATCAAGGTTCAATTGGCAGCTATTTCCAATTTTCACGAATCTATAAACCCACCTTTAATGAGCAACAGATTGTGTAAGACCTTCTTGAAAGGTGCTGCGCTGTTAAGACCTCCGATTTCTCATCCTGCTCCTCCATGGGATCTCGATGTGGTGTTACGCGCCTTAACTTCCTCCCCCTTTGAACCAGCAGCTACATGTGATCTAAAATTTCTATCGTGGAAGACTGCTTTTCTGGTGGCGATTACTTCTGCCAGAAGAGTTTCAGAGCTTCAAGCTTTGTCTGTAAAACCCCCGTACTTGTATTTTCTCAAAGACAGAGTATCTCTCAGGCCAAATCCTTCCTTTGTCCCTAAAGTTTGTTCCAGTTTCTGCTTACAACAATCGTTAGAACTTCTAGTCTTTTTTCCAAAATATTCTAACAAAGCGGAATTCATATTCCACACACTAGATGTCCACAGGCAGTTGCGTTTTTATTTAGACAGGACCAAACAAACAAGGAAAACAGATCAGTTGTTTGTATCCTTTGCAGACAATAAATTGGGCAAACCTGTCACAAAGGTCACTATTGCCAAATGGATCAGGGACTGTATTACTCAAGCTTATTCTTATTCTAACAAAGAGCTTACCACCTCTGTCAAAGCTCATTCTACAAGGGCTATGGCTACTTCGATAGCATTTCATTCTAAGCTTGCCATTAGTGACATTTGTGCTGCGGCTACATGGTCTTCCCCGCACACTTTCATTTCCCACTACAAATTGGATGTGGCATGTAGAGGACGAGCTTCATTTGGTTCCACAGTGCTCAGGAGTGTTTTCCAATGAGCCACCCGGAATTTAGGTGCTAGGGACACTGTCCCATCAGTACAGAATGTAGGCGAGATAGGATCACATAACATCTTTTAGTTATGTACTTACCTTAACTTTAGATGTTTGGGATCCATCTCCACATTCTAATAACCCACCCTCCTTCCCCTTCCTTGGAGATCAGAGGATATCAGAAGGTCCGAATCCTGTTGTTTCATCTTGAAACATCTAACAATGTTATATAAACAAGTTGTGCATGTGTGCATGAATGCGGACAAACAAGATCTGGGGGATTAGTGGTGGTGCATCCTGGAATAAGAAATAGCTCAGCCAATAAGAGGCCTCGCTCTATAGCATAGCGTGCCGAGTCGGAGCCGAGGGATCGGCTCCGAGACCATCAGTACAGAATGTAGGCGAGATAGATCCCAAACATCTAAAGTTATGGTAAGTACATAACTAAAAGTTCTGGTTCCTCCTCCAACAGCCTCGGCACCGTTGGAGCCGGTGCTGGTGGAGGGAGGGTTTCGGGTCGGCCCCGACCCTTACTCCAACCCCGGCTCTCGAGTCGGAGTTCGGTACACGGACCTTCTCTGTCGGCCCCGGGGGGGACGCTTCGGGACTGATGTTTTCGGTTCAAAGCCTTCCTCTCGGTGTGTCTGCTGCGGGGGTACCATCTACTGTTGTGGCCACGGGGGTTGGACCTTCCCAGGATTCTGGTGGTCCGGCCTTCAGGGCCATGAGGAGTGCGTTAGCCAAATCTTCTTTGGCTACCTCCACGGTCTCACCAGCACCTTCCCTACATACGGAGACTGGGTCTTTGGCAGTCCCCCTGTCCTTAGACAAGCGGAGCCCCGGGGCCTGAGGTCACCCCCACTGGGGGTTCCCCCCCTCCTGGAGGTCCCTCTGAAGCTTCTTCAGAGGAACCCCCAAGGAAAAGATCGTGCAAGAGGAAGCACGTTGACTCCCTGATGAGTCTCTCATGTCAGGCACTGATCTTGATGATGCAGAGGGGTCCCCTAAGTCGTCCTCAGATGATGTCTCCTTTGCAGACATCCTGGAAGCCCTCAAACAACGAGGCGGCTGGCATTCCAAACCCCCTTCTGCTGACGAGTCGGTGTTCCTTAAGGCCTTCGGGGCTCAGCCCTCCGCCTCCTGGGTGTCTCCGCCCTTCGACGAGCTCCTAGATTTGATCTGTCGAAGGGCGTGGGAACATCCAGACTCTGTGGAACCGGTGCCTGCTCGCCCAAATAAGTTCCTATCAGCACCCCCAGAGAAGGAGTTTTTGACAAAAGGTGTGGCTGTAGATGCCTTGGTGGTGGCATCTGCTACCCAACAAGATGTAGCAGAGGCTTGGCCGTCCGTCCATCCTCCTAATAAGGAGTCTAGGAGCATGGATCGGTACGGGAAGCGCACCCTCAGTTCAGCGGCCTTTACCTTAAGGTCCCTGAACTATTTAACGCACTTCACCAGGTTTCAGAGGGATCTGATCAAGGAGCTTTCAGATACCCTCTTGGGTAACCTACCTGAGCAGCTGGCCCAGACGGTTGGCTCTCAGTTGGCTACGCTGTCATCGATATCAAACTCGTCCATGAGGCTCATTTCATATGCGGCCGAGGTATGGGTACGGGTATTGCTCTACGGAGGCAAGCCTGGCTCCGCCTGTGTCATTTTGCGGAAGCCTTTAAGTCTTCCTTTACCGACGCTCCCTTTGATGGGTCCTCTTTGTTTGGACCCAAGGTAAAGGACACATTGACCCGCTACGAGCAAGAAGGTAAGACTGACTGCCGTAGGGGCACGATTTTCCACTCCCTTTCGGCCTTATCCCAAGGCTAAAAGAGGAGGGAAAATGTGGTTCCATAGATCCTAGAAGTCTTATCCCTCACAGCAGGACGATCCCCCTTCTAGAGGCAGAGGAGGGGGAAATTTTTCTCGAAGACGCCGTCCCAGAGGCGGCAGAGGCCCCCGCAACACTGGAGACCGTGAGTCCTTTCGTGGCTCTTCAGCCTTTCACAATCCCTGAGGGATTGCCTGACTGTGCAGCTCCGGAGCCAGTCAGGGGTCGTTTTTCGAGGCACCTAAAAGCCTGGGAAGGTATCACTCTGGACCGATGGGTGCTTCGAATTATCGCCGGAGGTTACGCCATCCCCTTTCTCACTCCCCACCTCTGTCCAAGAAAATCCCGGACCCGTCACCCAGTCAACGGGAAATTGCAGCCTTAGAAGTCTCAAAGTTCCTTCAAAAAGGAGTCATCCAACCGGTCCCCGCAGACCAGATCGGGTTAGGGACTTACTCAAGATTCTTTTTGGTGCCAAAAAAGACCGGGGACTTGAGGCCCATTTTGGATCTCTGCATTCTAAATCGTTCAGTCAAAAAGTCCAAGTTCCGAATGGTCACCTTACAATCCATTCTCCCACTGCTGGAGAAAGGTGTTTGGCTGTGCTCCATAGATCTCAAGGACGCCTATTACCACATCATGGTAGATCAAGCGTCCAGGAGACATTTGCGCTTCAGCCTAGGAGACAGTCATTTTCAGTTCCGTGCGCTGCCCTTTGGTCTCACCACAGCCCCCAGGGTGTTCACCAAATGTTTGGCGGTCGTGACTGCTCACCTGAGGAGTCTAGGATTCCAGGTGTTTCCGTATCTGGACGACTGGCTCCTAACTGCCACCTCCAGGCGTCTACTATTGCAGAACCTACAAGCCACAATATCACTGGGCACTTCCCTTGGAATCACCTTCAATTGGCCAAAGTCTGTGTTGCTGCCATTTCAACGCATAAGATTCATCGGAGTAGAGAGAGACTCAAACCGAATGCTGGTCTATCTTCCTACAGAAAGGATACAAACCATACAGGCTCAAGTTCGAGCCTTGCTTCTCAGATCCAAAGCTCCAGCCAGAATGGTCCTGCAGCTATTGGGATCTATGTTGGCCACTGTTCTTCTAGTCCCCCTAGCAAGGTTGCATATGAGAATTCTCCAGTGGCTTCTTTCGACACAGTGGTCCTTTCAGGATCTCCCTCTCCGTCACCTCATACGGATCACGGAAACCTGCAAATGGGACCTTCGCTGGTGGCTGGTGCCCTCCAATCTGGATCAGGGTCGACCCTTCGTTCCACCTCCTCCTATGGCCACTTTGACTACGGACGCCTCCCAGATGGGGTGGGGTGGGGGCATTTCCTGTGCAGGTCAGTCCAAGGCAAATGGCATTCAGAAGAGAGTCTTCTTCTTCATATCAACATTTTGGAAATGAGGGCGGTTTTTCTATCTCTACAAGCCCCCCACGATTACCTCCCTCAGGGCATGATTGCCGTTCACTCCGACAACATGTCAGTGGTCTGGTACCTAAACAAGCAGGGAGGAACCAGATCCTACCCTCTTTGCAGAGAGGCCATGAGAGTATGGGAATGGGCAGTGGCGACCAGACGTTTTCTGATAGCAACTCATATCCCTGGCAAATCCAATGTGATAGCCGACAGACTGAGCAGAACTATCCTCTCTCCTCACGAGTGGTCTCTGAACAATACAGTGGCAACTCAGATTTTCAGCAAATGGGGAATTCTTTGTTGCGACCTCTTCGCAATCCTGCTGAACGCGAAGTGCAAAAAGTTCTTCTCCCTTACTCCAGCTCCGGGGGAGAGCCCTATGGACGCACTAGCCCATCCTTGGCCACCGGCTTGCTATACGCCTTCCCCCCCAGTTCCCCTCCTTCCCAGAGTGATCCAAAAGGCGTCTCACTTGGGGAGCAAAATGATCTTAGTTGCTCCTTACTGGCCTCGTCAGGTATGGTTCCCCTATCTTAGGAAATATGCACTGGACGGTCCATGGTTCCTGGATCAGATCCCAGACCTATTAATTCATCAGTCGGGACTACTCCACCAGTCCCTTCACACTTTGAAGTTAACAGCTTGGCTCCTCCTCTTCCGACTATAGTCAGGAATCATACCTTAGACCCGGAAGTCATACATATCTTATCTTCGGCCCACAAGTCTGCCACTAAGAAATTGTATACTAGCAAATGGAAGAGATTTGCTATTTGGGCTCAACTCTGGGGTCTGGATCCCGTCACTATTCCTGTATCGGAAGTCCTAAAATTTCTAACTTCCCTATCCAATCAAGGTTCTTCAGTCTCTACCATCAAGGTCCAATTGGCAGCTATTTCCAATTTCCATGAATCTCTAAACCCACCTTTAATGAGCAACAGATTGTGTAAAACCTTCATGAAAGGTGCTGTGCTTTTACGACCTCCGATTTCTCATCCTGCTCCTCCGTGGGATCTCGATGTGGTGTTACGTGCCTTAACCTCCTCCCCCTTCGAACCAGCAGCAACATGTGATTTGAAATTTCTATCTTGGAAAACTGCTTTTCTGGTCGCGATTACTTCTGCCAGAAGGGTTTCAGAGCTTCAAGCTCTATCTGTAAAACCACCGTACCTGGTTTTTCACAAAGATAGAGTGTCTCTCAGGCCTAATCCATCCTTTGTCCCTAAAGTTTGTTCCAGTTTTTGCCTACAACAGTCACTAGAACTTCTAGTTTTCTTTCCAAAGTACTCAAAGCGGAATACATATTCCACACATTGGATGTCCACAGGCAATTGCGTTTTTATTTAGACAGGACCAAACAAACAAGGAAAACAGATCAATTGTTTGTGTCCTTTTCGGATAATAAATTGGGCAAAGTTGTCACAAAGGTCACTATTGCCAAATGGATCAGGGACTGTATTAGTCAAGCTTATTCCTCTTCTAATAAAGAGCTTACGACCTCTGTCAAAGCTCACTCTACAAGAGCTATGGCTACTTCAATAGCATTCCATTCTAAGCTTGCCATTAGTGACATTTGTGCTGCGGCTACGTGGTCTTCCCCACACACTTTCATTTCCCACTACAAATTGGATGTGGCATCTCGGGGGCGAGCTTCATTTGGTTCCACAGTGCTCAGGAGTGTTTTCCAGTGAGCCACCCAGGATTTAGGTGCTAGGGACGCTGTCCCATCAGTACAGAATGTAGGCGAGATAGGATCACTTAACATCTTTTAGTTATGTACTCACCATAACTTTAGATGTTTGGGATCCATCTCGCCTACATTCCCAATAACCCACCCTCCTTCCCCCTGCCTTGGAGATCAGAAGAGATCGGACGGTCCGAATTCTATTGTTTCATCTTGAAACATCTGGCAATGTTAAATAAACAAGTTATGTGTGTGTGCATGAATGTGGACAAACAAGATCTGGGGGATTAGTGGTGGTGCATCCTGGGATAGAGAATAGCTCATCCAATAAGAGGCTTCGCTCTATAGCATAGTGTGCCGAGTCGGAGCCGAGGGTCGGCTCCGAGCCCATCAGTACAGAATGTAGGCGAGATGGATCCCAAACATCTAAAGTTATGGTGAGTACATAACTAAAAGTTTTAGAAGAAACTGTTAACATCCTAAAGATTATTGATATAAAAACTCACGTGTATTGTATGAGATGTAGCTGCAGATGAAATGTCTCTAGAGGTGTGCAGTTGTATTCTTTGATTGTGGCTACTATGTGGCAACCTGGGTACATGTAATAGACCATACTTCTCATCAAAATGTGCAGTACTCAGCTTTTGTTTGAAGTACTTGTTTTTGTTCATGGCCTTTAAAATCTTTCTTCCACTTTCAACTTCTGTTTTATCTAGTTTAAAATAAAAGTCAGAACCTTTTCAAAAGGCGAAAATGAAGCATCAGTACGGTTCTGAAACTAATTAATTGAAACTTGAGCTTTAAAAGCCTTCTCATGAGCAAGAGTATTACGTATTCTGAGTGAAATATTTCCTTTTTATTATACTCCATTTTTCTAGTTGCATGTGGAGATATTTACTTAATTTCCTGTTTTCACTTCCACTCAAATCTCCTCATTTGGTTATGAGATGTGCCACGTAAAGAACTTTCGACCACAGTGGCAATGTGGTGGTCGAAGGTCAGGTTGCTGTCGATGTGGGTGCCCAGATCTCTTATTTAAAGAGATGTGGTCTCCTATGGCCCATGCAGTGGTCTCCCATTGATGTGGTAATTAGTGGGAACTGAGTTTTTTTCCAAAGGGAATAACAAATTTTTTGGTGTTAACCATGGCCTTGAGCTTAACACCCAAAAATGTATTTTCATTCCCTTTGGAAAAAACTCTGTTCCCACTAGTTACCACGTCGATGGGAGCCCACTGAACACTGAAGGAGCCATTAGAGATCTGGACACCCAAGTCAACCGCAACCTTACCTTCGACCACCACATTGCCAGTGTGGTCAGAAAGTACTTCTACATGGCACATCTCATAACCAAAGGATGTTCTGTGTTTCACTGTTGCAGCCATTACATTTGGGTAATCTGCTAGCAGGTTGCCCTCAATCGGCCTGAATATCAAAGTCTTGGGTCCTTCGTCGGTTGCTGTCTCATCTTCCATGACGTCAGGTTGTCAGGGGTATAAAAAATGCAGCAGATGCCATTTTATTTAGTCTTTCTTGCCGCGAGGTGCCCAAAGCAGAAGCAGTTCGCAAGTGCCGGTCGGCTGACTCCTGAAATTTTCGCATTCGAGTTTCAGAACCAAAGTCTTCAATTAAAGCTAAGTACCCCGTTGGGGAAACTTTTTCTTGCTCCTTACCAATGTCAGTAAAAGTTAATAATTGCATTACTTGTGGGAAGCAAATAACTCGTAAGGATTTTCATTTGTACTGTATTCCTTGCCTAGGTCCAGATCATAACGTGCCTTGCTGTCAGTTTTGTGCTAGATTTAACCAATGCACTAAGCGTCTGTATATTTTTGCTTCAAAATATTTTGGATCCAGATTTAATTAACCCGAAAAGTCGTCTTGAGAGCAAGCCGACTACCGGAGTTCACAAAAAAGCGCAAAGAAAAAGACCGTTGAGTTCCAAAACCGAAGCTTCTCCTAAGTTGTTCGCCGGTACTCAGTGAGGTGCTTTCGCAGCCCCTGATGCCTGCTACTTTGGTGTCGCAGGCCTCTACTGAGACCCATGCGGAGTCTGGTATGCCGCGAGATTCTCAGTATTGAACCCGTGGATGTCTCTCCCTCGGATGGGTCTGGAGCCACTGAGCAGGCACTGGCTTCTGAGGGTGTTTTCAGGCCTCAACATTTGTATATAAAACCGACAGCTTCAAAAACAACTTCTAAATCTAAAAAAAACCGACTCATGAGCCCCATGTGCTCAGGCCCCTATGCCTAAAAAACAGATTATCAAAATGGCTGAGGACTTGATTACCTTGATAAGGGGTTCCCAGCCCACCCCTGCTAAGAGGCCTAGGCAAGACACTGCTTATGAATCTTCAGGTTAGGTTTCTATTTCTTCTGATTCCTCTTCTGATCAGGAATATTCTATACCACCCTATGAGGATTCAGATGCAGAAGAATCTATTCCATCTGCATGTCCTCCTTAGGATTATTCTTTTGGAGAAACCTTGCATGCTTTAAGGGAACATTTTCATAGGGAGAGTCAGGATTTCTCTGAATCAAAAAAAAGAGGCTTAGGGGGTTCATTCTTCTTCATCAGCATAGGCCTTTGGCTGTACCTCCTGTATTAGACATTGTTGATGTGTTTTTGGAATCAAGCTTGGCTCCTGATTCCCTACCTCCGGCTCCTAGTAAGCCGGACAGATATTGGTGTTCCTGATTCCCACAAATTTGTATTCAAAAATCCTGCTGCTGATCCTGAAACTATCTCACAGGGTCCCAAAGGTGTAAAGGCCTCTACAGCCAAAAATCCTACCCCCGCTGATAGAGATTCCAGGGCGCTGGATAGGTGGGGAAAGAAGGATGTCCTTCAAGGATGCATCTGCATTCATCACATATGGGTTGTCCTGCCTCAGGCAGCCCTTCGGTCGGCCGGATTCCAAAGTCTGGGTCCGGCGTCGGCTGATATCGCTTTCCGGCGTCAGCGCCTGGGGTATAAAAGCATCAGCCGATGCCATCTTCCTCAGTCTTTCTTGCCGCGTGGTGCCCGAAGCAGAAGCAGTTCGCAAGTGCCGGTCGGCCAGCTCCTGTATTTCAGCTAACCGAAGACTTCAAAAGCTAAGTACCCCGTTGGGGAATCTTTCTTGCCTCAGCCGATGTCAGATAAAGTTAATAATTGTTTAACTTGTGGGAAACAAATACCTCATAAGGATTTCCACTCTTACTGCCTCCCCTGCTTAGGCCCAGACCACGACGTCTCTGCCTGCTCAGCCTGTGCTTCCTTCAACCGACGCACTCTTAGACGTCGGTCGGAGTTCGCAGAGGAGTTTTTTGGGGCTAGTTTTGCTTATAAAATGCCGTCGGAAACCCCGACTTCACATTTACCTAAGAAACGGAAAGACAAGGACTGACGCACGTGGGCCGTGGTTTCGGCTGAAACCACGGCTAGGCCTACCACGAGTGTCTCGGCTGACAACCGAGTCCTTGGAACTTCCGAATCCTGAAACCGTTCAACCGACAGCCTCGGCCCCGGAGGCCCCTGCCGAGTCTGTTATTGAATTCCCTACAGAAACTGGTGTCTTGGAAACTTCCGACACCATTCCACTGGACAAAACTACACCAGCACGTGGTGCAGCCAGGCCCCCTGCATCCATGCCCATAAAGGCTTTTACCAGGGCTAAAGCTGCTAAACACAGAAAAACTATGCCTCCCAGGGTTATTCCTCAGAGACCCTCTTCTAGTTCTCAGATCCTAACTTTGGCAGAGGACCTTATCTGTTTAATCAGGGGCTCTCAGCCCCATCCGGACAAGGGCTCTCAACCTCCTCTAGACAAAAGGCCCAGGATTCACCCCACTGATCCACACTCTTCAGAGGAGGCCTCTGACGGCTCTGATCACTCGGACTACCAGGAGGAGGCTTTTTCGGCCTACGAAGATTCGGATGCAGAGGAGTCTATCCCCTCAGCCTCCCCTCCTGAAGAGCTTTCCTTTGGGGAGACACTTCATTCTATGAGAGAGCATTTCAAGTGGCAGGGCCAGGAATATTCTGATTCCAGGAAAAGACTAAGAACCTTTCTACATTTACCTCATCATAGACCTTTGGCTATTCCTCCTGTCTTTTGTTGTTGTGTACTCTGAGTCTAGTATAACCCCTGACACTCTGCCTCCGGCTCCTGTTAAACCCGATAGGTATTACAGGGTCCCGGACTCTCATAATTTTCTTTACAAGGCCCACTCTGCTGATCCAGAAACTATTTCCCAGGGCCCTAAAGGGGTTGCAGCTGCTACTACTAAGAACCCACTCCCCTCTGCTAAGGAGTCCAGGGCTTTAGAGAGATGGGGTAAAAAAATGTATACTTCTGCCACTCTTTCTATGAGGGCTTTAAATTGTCAATTTCATATGATACAGTACCAAGAGTATTTGTTAGAAGAAATGCGTAAGAAACTGTCTTCTACCGAACCCCTTGATCGCAAATCCCTACAGGATCTAGTACACAACTCCCAGCAGGTTAGCAACCATTTCTTGCAGTGTGGTTATGATGCATTGGAAGCTTCATATAGGTCAGCAATGACAGGTGTAGTCATACGTGTAGGCATGCTTGGCTCAAGGAACAATCTTTGCCAGACCATGTTAAAGCTAAGCTTCTGGATGCTCCACTGGAAAAGCAAAAATTATTTGGTTCCACTGCTCAGGAGGTCCTAAAGAAATATGAGGAAAAGGCAAAATCTGTACAAACAGTTAAGGATTTTCTTCAAGTCCAACCACCAAGATTCAGCAGAAATTGGCCTAGCAATAATTGGTCCTTTCCGGACACAGAAAGATTTCAGAGAGGCCGGAACAGGCATGCCAGAGGTAGAGGGCAAGCTAGGGGCTCCTACAGAGGCCGTCAGTGGCAGCCACCAAACCAGACTGGTAGTGCAGGGCCTACAACTGCTGCACAAGGACGGACTCAATGACTTTGCCATGACTCTGCCAACCAGGGCTCAATTAGAAGCACCTTTAGGCGGAAAGCTTTCTTTATTCTCAAAAAATTGGCACAGCATTACAAGAGACAAATGGACACTGCAAATAATAGACAACGGATACAGGTTCCATTTTCACACATTGCCAAAAAGAAAAGGCATGCCAGATCTGCCACCAAATCAAAGGGCAGAGGCTTTGAAACAAATCTCAAACTTAAAACAAATGAAAGCTATAGAAAAAGTTCCCCTTTCAGAACAAGGCCAAGGATTTTATTCCAGACTATTCCTTGTTCCAAGAAAAGAAAATCAATGGAGACCTATTCTCGACCTGTCCGCACTGAATACTTCTCTCATTGTGCCAAAATTCAAAATTCTGACTCTACAGCAACTCCTTCCCATGCTGGGCAAGGGGTCTTGGCTGGTGACTCTAGACCTCAAGGAGGCATACCTGCATGTCCCTATCAGACAAAATTGCAGAAGACACCTCAGATTTCTTGCAGGGTCAGAGCATTATCAATTCTCAGCATTGCCCTTTGGCTTATCTACTGCGCCCAGAGTATTCACGAAATGTCTGGCATCAGTAATTGCACACTGCAGACTTCAGGGGATTCAAATATACCCATATCTGGACGACTGCCTTATACAAGCGGACAGCCAACAAACTTTGATAAAGGACTTAAATTATACCATCAATCTTCTGCAGGCCTTGGGATATACAGTCAACATGCACAAATCAAGACTTGTTCCATCCCAAAGAATAACCTTTCTGGGTGCGGATCTAGACACAACCACCCAAATGGCCTTTCTTACAGAAGAAAAACAAAGACAACTGCTGGATTACTTCAAGAATCTGACAAGACAAACTCTGCTAACTGCAAGGAAAATCCTGCAGGCCCTGGGTTACATGGCATCCTGCGTTCTTTTGATCCCACAAGCAAGGCTGCATATGAGAAAACTACAGTGGTACCGAAGGAGTTTATGGACTCAGCACAGTCACAGCTTGGAAACTTTGATCCCACTCATTCCATGCCTTCAAAAGGAATTTCTGTGGTGGGCTCAGGCCAGCCAGTCCAACAGGGGGTTACCCTTCACAAAGTCAAAAGCCACCCAAGCTATTACAAAGGACGCTTCAGACCTAGGTTGGGGAGCACACATGGACGGTCGAGGTATTCAAGGACAGTGGTCACGAAAGGAGCTACGCTTGCACATAAATCAAAAAGAAATGCTAGCAGTGATACATGCAATCGAGGCCTTCAAACTCTTTCTGCATCAAGGCCACCTACTAAGGACAGACAACACCACAGTTATGTGGTACATAAACAAGCAAGGAGGCACCCATTCATACCCTCTTTGCAGACTGGCAATGACTCTATGGGATCTTTCCTTGAAACTCAATATACAGCTGCAAGCCCAGTTTGTGCCAGGAAAAGACAATATACTGGCGGACAGCTTAAGCAGAAATATCATGGATGCGCACGAATGGATGCTGCACCCAGACATCTTTTTACAGATAACACAATCATGGGGGAGGCCAGACCTAGATCTATTTGCCTCCCCTCACAATCATCAACTGAAGACATTCTGCTCAAGGACAATACCACCCACAAGCGTGGAAAGTGGACGCTCTCTCTTTCAGCTGGAGAAATCTAACAGTGTATGCATTTCCACCTCTTCCACTTATGACCAAGGTGTTACTGAAGATCAGAACAGAGCAGCCAAAAGTGATTTTGATAGCTCCGGACTGGCCAAGACAGCACTGGTACCCACTGCTAAAGAGCATGTCACGTACGAAACCATGGCCTCTTCCTCTATGGCCACTTCTACTGACACAGCACAATTACAAAACTCTGCATTCCAACCTGAAAACCTTACAACTAACAGCCTGGAAAATACCTTAACTCCTCCTCAGGATAAGCTATCCCAGAGAGTGAAGGATATCATCATGGAAGCTCGCCGCCCTTCCACAAGAAAGGCATATTCAGCAAAATGGAAAAGATTTCTCAGTTGGAACACCACAAAGGGCCTAGACCCGTCAGTAATGAGCATGGCACATATCCTGGAATATTTGGCAGAAATGTTTCACAATGGTCTGTCGTATTCTTCCATAAAAATTCATGCTTCAGCAATTTCAGCAGAGTACAATACTGATCCACCTGTCTTCTCTCATCCTCTACTAAGTTTCTAAGAGGAATCAAAAACATCAAATCTCCAAGGAAACCACCTCTACCTGCTTGGGACCTTAACTTCGTGTTGGAAAAACTAACGCTGCCTCCATTTGAACCAGCAGCATCTGCAGATCTACAGTACCTTTCATGGAAGACTGCCTTCCTTCTGGCCATAACCTCAGCAAGAAGAGTATCTGAGTTACAGGCTCTGATGGCAGTACAGCCATTCCTTATTTTCCATCAGGACAGAGTGTCATTGAGAACCAATCCTACATTTATGCCAAAGGTGGTATCCAGGGTTTCATTAAACAAAGCTATTCACTTGCCTATCTTCTTTCCAAATCCACAAAACAAAGGGGAGAAACTTCTGCACACCCTGGACATACACAGACAGTTACGCTACTACCTGGACAGAACTAAGTTACAGAAAAACTGACCAGCTGTTGGTAGCATATGCTGCTGGTACACAAGGTAAAGCAATTTCCAAACAGACAATTTCAAAATGGATAGGAAATTGCATTCGCTTTTGTTACTCCTTCCATGGAAAGACTGTACCAGCTAACATTAGACCTCATTCCACGAGAGCAACAGCCACCTCCACAGCCTTCTTAAGAGGGGTGGCTACCAAGGACATTTTAGAAGCTGCCACATGGAGCTCCGTGCATACATTTGCCAAGCATTACAACTTACCCTTATATTCCAGATCCAGAGCAGGCTTTGCTACAGCTGTCCTGCAGGGTATTTTAGCTACACCATCCTTTACTTAGTTCCTCCACCCCCAGGTTGGCTATGGTATTCTACCCATATGTGATGACTGCAGATGCATCCTTGAAGGACATAGTACAGTTTTGTACCTACCATAAATGTAGATGTCCGATAGGTATGCATCTGCAGTCAGGTTTACCCTCCCTCCTTCCCCTCTGTGGTATTTCATGGTGTATTTGTTTTTTTATATATATATATATATATATATATATATATATATATATATATATATATATATATATATATATATATATATATACACACACACACATTATTGTGCATGTTTGGATTTTCAAATGCATTTCTCCAAATTTAGCCTTCCTTAGAGGGCTGGAGCAAGAAAAACTGAGGAAGATGGCGTCGGCTGATGCTTTTATACCCCAGGCGCTCTGAAGTCGGGGAATTTACGACATCAGCCGACGCCGGACCCAGACTTTGGAATCCGGCCGACCGAAGGGCTGCCTGAGGCAGGACAACCCATATGTGATGACTGCAGATGCATACCTATCGGACATCTACATTTATGGTAGGTACAAAACTGTACTTTTATACGTCTGCAACCTTGGCAATTAAAGCCTTAAACTGCCAGTTTCATATGATTAAATATCAACAGCATATTATGGGCTTATTGAAACAAAGTTGTTTATTTCTGATTCTGTGGAAAATAAAGAATTACAGGAATTATTGCATGGAGCAGAACAGGTTGGAAAGCATACTTTGCAATGTGGTTTTGATTCCTTTGAGGCCTCTTGCAGGGCCGCAGTTACTGGATCTGTGATTAGAAGACATGCCTGGCTCAAGGAGCAAAATCTGCCTGATCATGTTAAAGCGAAGTTGTTTGATGCACCTTTACAGCATGATACTCTGTTTGGTAATAAGGCAGAAGAGGTTTTAAAGAAAGTGGAAGACTAAGCTAAATCTATGCAAACTGTAAAAGATTTCTTACAAGTGCAGCCACACAGCTTCAGTAGGCACTGGCCTACTCAAAACTGGTCCTTTCCTGTGTCCAACAGAGCCTCACAAGGCATATCCAGGCGCTCAAAAGGCTCTAGATACCAGTCACAGGGTTCTTACAGGTCAAAGCAATGGGGTGCCTCTACCTCCAAATCTGGGGGAAGCAAAGCACAACCCTACAGTAAGCAGTCTCAATGACTTCCCTCTACCATCACCAAGCACTTATCTTTTGGCAGCCCCCTTGGGGGGAAAATTAGCACTTAATGCTCAAAATTGGCAATTAATTACCCAGGTCAAGTGGGTATTAAACGTAGTATCCCAGGGGTACAGATTTCATTTCCATACTTTGCCAATTCCAAACGGTTGGCCAGATCTGCCACAAAATCGGTGGTCAGTGGCTCAAACAAGTTACGTCCATCATGGATATGGGGGCTATTCAACCAGTACCAGAACAGGAAAAAAGGACAAGGTTTGTATTCAAGACTGTTTCTGGTACCCAGAAGACAATGCCTGCATCCAATACTGGACTTGACGATTTTGAATACGCTCTTGGACATTCCAAAATTCAAAATGCTGACTTTACAACAGCTACTGCCCATGCTGGGCAAGAACGCTTGGTTAGTGACTCTAGACTTAAGAGGCATACCTGCATATCCCAATAAAGGAATCGTGCAGAAGATACCTCCGCTTCAAGGCAGGTTTTATGCATTACCAATTCTCTGCACTGCCCTTTGTAAAGACCCTGGGCGCAGTAGATAAGCCAAAGTGCCTGGCACCAGTAATTGCATTTTGCAGACGAAGCATACAAATCTATCCTTACTTGGACGACTGTCTCATTCAAGCAGAAAACAAGGACATTCTTAAACATCTGGCGTTTGTAAAAAAAAAAAAAAAAAAGGGGCTTCTAACATGCCTAGGGGTACACAAACAAAAAGAAATCACAACTGGCACCCACTGACATTACATTCTTGGGTGCAAGCTTGACTACAGCTGCCCAGATGGCTTACCTTACACCAGACAAAGACAACTGAATATATACTTCAAACAGATGGCAACAGAAACCCAGTTATCTGCAAGACAAATTCTGCAGGCTTTGGGGTTCAAGGCATCCTGCATTCTACTAATTCCATATGCAAGACTGCATATGAGGAAACTTCAGTGATATCTAAAAAGTTTATGGAGTCAGCATTGTCAGTCTGGAAGCAATGTTTCCTCTCATTCCCTGCCTACAACAGCAGTTTCTTTGGTGGGCAGAGACATGTCACCAGAACAAGGGATGGTCTTTCACTTTACCCCCTGCCACCCAAACCCTAACTACATAGGTTCATAGGTTGATACTAGGCTATCTGTCCTAGGGCATTTACAAGCTTAGCCAGAGTGTTTGGCTTTCGCCACCCTTCTTAGATTAGTTGACTGTGCTTCTGTATTTTAGGTCACAGAAGATGGCCCTTTTAAGGTTAGTTTACCGTGCCTCTGTCTAGCAGTGACACGAGATCCCAGGGGTAAATTTACAATCTCCCATCCAAACGTCAAGATTCTTCTTGAAGAGGGTCATTGAGGGGCTCTGTCTGACATGGAAAGGGATTTTGTTCCAGAGTGAGGGGAGCCTCTGGGATATGAATCTGTCCCTCCAGCATGTTCTATTTATTTCTGTGCTGAGGTTTAAGTCACTGGAGCATGTAGTTCTCATGGATTTGGATTTCTTGAGGTGGAGCATGTCCATTAATTCTGGGTTGGACATGGCTTTATATGTCGGGCACAGATCGCCTCTGAGTAGGCGATAAGCAACTGAGTAGAGCTGGAGTTTCTTTAGCCTAACTGCATAGGGCATCTGTTTGAGTCCCTTGATCCTCTTGGTGAGGTACTTTTGCGGTCTTTCTAGTTGTAACCGGTGTCTGGTAAGGTACATCCCAAATGGGGCATTGTATTCAATTATGGGCCTGATGAGTAGAGGGGCACAATGACCTCTCTTGATCTAGATGTGAACCCCTTCGTGATAAGGTGGGCTATATAGAATGTCTTTCTAACCACTTTGGCAATGTGATTGTCAAAGGAGAGATTGCAATCTACTTGGGTCCCCAAATCCCTATTTACTTCCGTACTTAATGGATTACCACCTATGTCGTAATTTGTGGGCACTTTGTTTTTCCCAGAGGGGATGACTATGCACTTTTTGGCATTTAGCTTTAGGCCATGGCTCTGGCACCAGTTATCAGTCTCTGTGAGACCTTTTTGGAGGATGCTTGTCAGCCGGCGAGTCGATTATGGCCCCCAGTTTGCAGTCATCTGCAAACTTTGTCAGCCATATTCTTCCTGTGTTAGCCCGTACCTCAGGGAAATATATACCGAACAAGAGAGGTCCCAGGACTGAGCCTTGTGGGATGCCACTTGTAACTGGTTTAGAGTCTTGACATGGCACCTGCAATTCTGACCATGTGGTTCTATCCCTAAGCCAGTTTGCAACCCATCTTGTGACATAGGGGTTGATATTTAAGCTGGTGAGCTTATTTATGATGCCCGATTGGGGTATTGTGTCAAGAGGCTTTTGCAAGGTCAAAGTAGGCTGTGTGGACTACCTTCCCTTCGTCTATGGCCTTGGTGACTATTTCAAATGAATTGACCAGGTTCAAGAGGCAAGATCTGCCCTTAAA
>NC_056741.1:324951088-325138588 GCF_019279795.1 Protopterus annectens | reverse complement strand
TAAAATTTTTAAAAAGGGGGTTTTTTTTTTTTTAATTTTTTGGGGTTTTTTATTTTTAAAAAAAAAAAAAATTTTTTTTTTAAATTTTGGTTTTTTTGGGAAAAATTTTTTTTAAAAAAAAAAATTTTTTAAAATTTTTGGAAAAAATTTTTTTTTAAAAAAAATTAAAAATTTTTTTTTAAAAAAATTTTTTTATATATTTTTTTTAAAAAATTAAAAAATTAAAAAATTAAAAAAAAAAATTTTTAAAAAAAAAAATTTTTTTAAAAAAAGGGGAAAAAAAAAAAAATTTTTAAAAAAAAATTTAAAAAAAAATAAAAAAAAAAAAATTTTAAAAAATAAAAAAAATTTTAAAAAAAAAAAAAAAATTTTAAAAAAAAAAATTTTTGGGGGGAAAATTTTTTTTAATTTTTTAAAAAATTTTTTTTAAAAAAAAAAATTTATTTTTTTTAAAAAAAATTTTTTAAAAAATAAATATTTTATTTTTTAAAAAAATTTTTTTAAAATTTTTTATTTAAATAAAATTTTTTTTTAAAAAATTTTAAATTTTTTGAATAATTTTTTAAAAAGTAAAAAATAAAGGGATAAAAAAATGAAAAATTTTTTTTAAATATAAAAATTAAAATATTAAATTTTTAAAAAAAAAAATTTTTTTAAAATAAAATTTTTGTTTTTTTATAAAAAATTTATTTTTAATTTTTTTAAAAATTTTAAAATAATAAATTTTTTAAAATTTTTTAAAAAAATTTTTTTTTTGTTAAATTTTTTAAAAAAAAAAAAAAAAAATGTTTTTTTAAAAAAATTTTTTATATAAAAATTTTTTTTTTTTTGAAAAAAAAAAAAAATATTTAAAAAAAAAAATTTTTTTTAAAAAAAAAAAATTTTTATTAAAAAGTTATTTTTTTTTTTTTTAAAAAAAAAAAAAAAAAAATTTTTTTATTAAAAAAATTTTTTTTAATAAAAAAAACAAAAAAATATTTTTTTTTTTATAATTTTTTAAAAATAATTTTTTTTAAATTTTTTTTTTTAAATATTTTTTTATTTTAAAATATATATATATATATATTTTTTTTATTTAAAAAAAATTTTAAAAAATTTAAAATTTAAAAATATTTTAAAAAATTTTTTTTTTTAAAAAAAAAAAATTTTTTTTAAAAATTTTTTTAAAAAAATTTTTTTTTTTTTTTCATTTAAAAAAAAAAATTTTTTTTTTTTTTTTTTTTTTAAGGAAAAAAAAAATTTTTTTGGGGAAAAAATTTTTTAAAAAAAATTTTTTTTAAAAATTTTTTTTAGGGGGTTTTTTTTGGTTTTTTTTTATTAAAATTTTTTTTTTTTTAAAAAAAAATTTTTTTTTTTTTTGGGTTTTTTTAAATTTTTTTTTTTTAAAAAAAAAAAAAATTTTTTAAAAAAATTTTTTTTTAAAAAATTTTTTTAAAATTTGGGTTTTTTTTTAAAAGGAAAATTAAAATTTTTTTTAAAAAAAAAGGGTTTTAAAATTTTTTTTTAAAATTTTTTAAAAAAAAAAATTTTTAAAAAAAATTTTTTTAAAAAAAAATAAAAAAATTTATTAAAATTTTTAAAAAAAATTTTTTATTTATTTTTAAAATTTTTTTGGGAAAAAAAAATTTTTTTTTTTAAAAAAATTTTTTTTTTTTGGGGGGAAAAAAAAAAAATTTTTGTGTGGAAAAAAAATTTAAATTTTAAAATTTTTTTTTTTAAAAATTTTTTTTTTTAAAAATTTTTTTTTTTTTTTTAAAAAAAAAAATATTTTAAAAGGGGTTGGGAAAATTTTTTTTTTGGGGTTTTTTTAAAAAAAATTTTTTTTTTTTATTATTTTTTTTTAAAAAAAAAAGATTTTTTTTTTTTAAAAAAATTTTTAAAAAAAAATTTTTTTTAAATTTTTGGGGGGTTTTTTTAAAAAATTTTTTAAAAAATTTTTTTTTTTTTTTCTTTTTTTTTAAAATTTTTTTTGTTTTTTTTTTTTTTTTAAAAAAAAATTTTAAAAAAATTTTTTTGAAAAAATTTTTTTTTTTTTTTTTTGGGGTTTTTTTAAATTTTTTTTTTTTTTTAAAAAATTTTTAGGAAAAATTTTTTTTTTAAAAAATTTTTTTTGGTTTAAAAAAATTTTTTTTTTAAAAAAATTTTTTTTTTAATTTTTTTTTAAAAAAAGGGGGGGTTTTTTTTTAAAATTTTTTACTTTTAAACTTCCCTTTGTCTGTTCATTTTCCTTGTAAATGGCACATCTAAGGACGTGTGTGTGAAGGAAACATTCTTTTTTGTAATCTCCCACTCCAGATAATGTTGATGGGGGGCACAGATTTACCTCCATCTCTTTTACAACCTTCCGATTACTCTGAGTGTGGGATCGTCTTATGGCACACTGACAAGCTTCCTCTTAAAAGAAAGCAACAAGGAGACCTTTCACCCCCTCCAAAAGTCTTCAACATTTTGTAGGAGTCTGAAAACTTGTAAACTGCTGCAACTGTGTGATATAAGAGATGTTAAGTTGTCAATCTCGCCTTCATTATTGCTTGATGGGTTCGGAGCCGATCCCTCGGCTCCGACTCGGCACTTGCTAAGCTCGAGAGTCACTTTTACCAGCTCGAGGCAGCCCCATATCCCATGATGCAAGGCGGTAAGTACCCAGATCTCGTTTGCCGCTTCGCTTATGAGGTCCTCCTTTTACCAGCTCCTGGTAAGTGATTCACTTTATTGATATTAAAGCCCCTTTTTGTTAAAAAAAACCCTTTATTGTTAGTTTATTATTTAGATTTCCTGACAGAAAATCCCTGTCTCTTTTAAGATTTTTTAGTCAAACTTTACCCATCCCATCCCCTCCCTGTTAGGGTGTGTGTGTGTTTGTTTTAGGAATACCTTTTTGGTATTTTCTTTAATTTAAATTTTTGACTGGTGTGTGTGTGTGTTTTTTGTGCAGCACCATGTCAAAGGAGAGGGTCTCAGGTTTTAAGAAGTGTGACTCGTGCTGTCAGAAGATGTCTCTGACAGACGGTCACACTTCTTGCCTGTATTGCCTGGGGCCTCTTCACCTGCAGGACTCCTGTGCTATTTGTCATTCCTTCAGCCAGAGAGTCCTGCAGGAAAGGCGCAACAAGCTGATACTTAGGGGCCTTCTTAAGCCGGAGGGCTCTCCGGCTAAGTCGGCTCCATCAAAATCAGCTAAATCTTCCAAGGCCCAGGCTTCTGTGTCTAAGCCTGCGGCCGCGGCTCGACTTCGTTCAGTCGAGATCGGCTCGGCTGGAGCCGATTCTGGCTTAACAGCCTTCGGCACCGATGGCTATCGGTGCCGAATCTGCATCGACCACTTCGTGTCGGCTCGATCGGTTCCGACCCCATGTGGCACAGGCATCGGTGTCGGCCCGACGGCTCCGACACCGTTACTTTGGTGGCTGTATCGGCTCGGCTGGAGCCGATATCGGCTTCCTGTCGGCTCCGAGAAGTCTGCTCCGACAGGATCTATTGTATCGGTTCCGATGGCTCATTCCAGGAAGAGGTCGAGGTCTCCTTCCTTGGAGCCGATACTTTCGGCTCCGGCTTCACCTCTTCTTTCGGAACGGAGCCATCGGAGCCGATCTTCAAGGTCATCCAGACTGTCAGATCATGACCTAGAGAGAGTGGTCAGTAGATTACTTAAGTCACAGGTACTGGCCCAAATGTTACATAGTCCGTCTCAACAGACGACTGTTGGTCCACACCCCGTTACAGTTCCTCCTTCAACTCTACCCCAGAGCTTGGAGTTGGAGTCTTCGGGAATGGTTACTGCTACGGCTGGAGGACGTATACCCCCTTCTGTTCCTTCAGCCTCTACTCTTATCTCCTCTTGAGACCTTCCTTAGAGGGATTCGTGGTCGGGCTTCCATGGTCTCCTCCGAGGGGTGAGTGGCATCGGACCCTTGTCCGAACCCGCTCTTCCCCTTGGAGCCTCGGCCTTGGTGAGCTCGGCTCCGACATCTGCCTCGGAGACTTCCCTTTCGGGTTCTCTCGGACCTGCCTGGGAGGGGAGCATTCGAGGTGATGAAGAGTGTGCTGGCCACTGGTATCAGTCAGCAGTCTGTTCCCGTAGCTCCTCCCTCTATAGTACCTGTTGACATCTCTGCCACTTCTCTTGCTACAGGACCCAGAGATCCTCCGCCTCAGGTTTCCCCATTGGGAATTTCCCCTTCTTCCGAGGATTCTCCTGATGTTTTGGGAGATCCTCCTAGGAAGAGGACTTGTAAGAGGAAGCATGTAGACTCCCCCGAGTCTGTCACTTCGGATACTGACTTTGATGAGTCAGAGGGATCCCCTAGATCCCCCTCTGAGGATGTCTCCTTCTCACCCCTCTGTTTAAGGAGTTCTAGGATGTCTAACTGGCCCACCAACAATCCCTCTGAGGAGGAGTCAGTATACCTAGAGGCGTTTGGATCTCGGCCCTCCACCTCCTGGGTGTCTCCGCCTTTCGACCCCCTTATGCAGGTTATTGCACGAAAGGCGTGGGCAGCTCCTGACTCTGTAGAGCCAGTCCCTAGGAGGCCTTCAAAATTTATCACTGCCCCGTGTGACAAGCAATTCCTCACTAAAGGTGTCCCCGCTGATGCCATGGTGGTGGCTGCGGCCACCAAAAAGGAACTTGCAGATCCTTCCGTGCCCGTCCATCCTCCTAATAAGGACTCTAGGACCATGGATAGGTACGGTAAGCGGATGTTTTCCTCAGCGACCTTTGCTATGCGTTCGCTGAATTACCTATGTCACTTCACCAGACTCCAGAGGGATATCCTTAAGGAGCTGGGTGAAGTAGTTCAGGATCCTACAGCTGCAGGGGCTCAAGAAAAAAATTGCTTCGCAGCTAGGAACCCTCAATTCCATTGCAAACTCCTCCATGCGGCTAATATCTTATGCTGCGGATGGAGCGAGTAGAGCCGCAGGTACAAGTGTGGCTCTTAGACGCCAAGCCTGGATGCGGCTATGTGATTTTATGGATCCCTTTAAGGCGCCCTTCACAAATTCTCCCTTTGATGGGTCAGCTTTGTTTGGCCCTCAGGTGAAGGAAACCTTGACCAGGTGCGAACAGGACGGCAAGACTCTTTCTGCTGGAGTCCGTTTTCCACCCCTTCTAGACCTTATCCCAAAGGACAGAAAGGTGGGAAAATGTGGTTCCGTAAATCCCAAGGAGTCACCCCGGCTTCACCTGGTCAGTTTACCCCTAGAGGCACAGGGGGTAACAACAACAGACGCCGCTCTAGAGGCAGAGGGGTCCAAAACCAGGGAAACAGAGAGCCTCTCTCTGACAAGCCCTTTCAGCATCCCTGAGATGTTGCCCGGCTGTCCCTCCTTGGAGGCAGTCGGGGGAAGATTATCACTGTACCCAGAAGCCTGGCATTCCCTCACTCAAGACAGATGGGTACAGTCGATCATATCCAAGGGTTACATAATTCCTTTCGAGGAAAGTCCCTTCCCCTCAAATTCCCTTCCAGATGTACCACCCGGTCTAAGGGAAATTGCAGAGTTAGAAGTCTCAAAACTACTGCAAAAGAGAGTCATTCAGCCAGTTACAATAGACCATTCAGAGCCCGGAATCTACTCAAGGTTCATTTTGGTCCCCAAAAAGACGGGAGACTGGAGACCAATATTGGATCTCAGCAGACTCAACAAGTCTGTCAGGAAGACAAGATTCCGAATGGTCACTCTTCAGTCAATTCTGCCCTTCTTACAGAAGGACAACTGGATGTGCTCAATAGATCTTCAGGATGCACTATCACATCAAAATTCACAGACGCCCAGGAGATTTCTCCGCTTTGGCTGGGGTCCAGTCATTTCCAGTTCAGCCCCCTGCCCTTTGGTCTCACTACAGCCCCCAGAGTGTTCACCAAATGCATGGCAGTGGTCACGGCTCACCTGAGACGTCAAGGATTCCAGGTGTTTCCGTATCTCGACGACTGGCTCCTGTCAGCCTCCACCAGGCATCAGCTTATACAAGCCAGGGATTACACAAAAAACCTTTGTTCTCATTTGGGCATCTCAATCAACTTCGAAAAGTCATCCTTATCGCCCTGCCAGTCTATTACCTTCATAGGCGCAAACTTAAACACTGTTCGATGTCAGCTACCCTTACAGATCAAAGAGTTTCAGACATTCAGAGTCATGTCAAGATCATTCTGGCCAACAAGAAAGTACAGGCCAGAATGGTTCTAAAGGTATTAGGTCTCATGGCTGCAGCCATTATTCTTCTTCCCCTGGCTCGATTCTACATGCGCCTTCTTCAGTGGATGCTGTTCACACAATGGTCATACCAGCAACTTCCAATGCGTCACCAGATTCTGGTGACACAGACATGCAAAGAGCATCTTGCTTGGTGGATCACATCTCCTCAGGTTCACCAAGGCAGGTACTTTGTACCCCCATCCCCGATAGCCACTGTCACCACGGATGCCTCCCTGATCGGGTGGGGGGGTCATTATCAGGGCAGGATGGTTCATGGGACGTGGCCGCTCGAGTACCATCTGCACATAAATGTCCTGGAGATGAGAGCAGTGCTTTTAACGCTGTAAGCCCTCAACGACTTTCTTCCCATAGGGACAATTGCAGTCCACACAGACAACATGTCTGTAGTTTGGTATATCAACAAACAGGGCGGAACCAAGTCCTACCCCTTGTGTCGAGAAGCTCAGACTATGGCAATGGACGATCTCCTCTCATCGGTTTCTGGTAGCAACGCATATCCCTGGGAAAACCAACATTGTAGCGGACAGATTGAGCAGAGCTATTCTCATGCCTCACGAGTGGTCTCTCAAGCAATCTATAGCGGAAGAGATTTTTCTGGAATGGGGTCGCCCATGTTGCGATCTTTTGCTACTCCCCAAAACAGCAAATGTCCAGACTTCTTCAGCCTCTTCCTCTATCAGGCCATCCCCAGAGACGCTCTGACCCAGGATTGGCCCCAGGGACTTCTTTATGCCTTCCCTCCATTTCCTCTGATCCCTCAGGTTATCCAGAAAGCTACCGTTTTGAGAGCCAAATTGATTCTCATTGCCCCTTACTGGCCTCGACAGGTTTGGTTTCCGTTCCTCCATCATCACCTTTTGGTGCAGCCGTGGCATCTGGACCCAGTGCCAGATCTTCTGATACACCAATCGGGTCAGCTGCACCGGTCAATCCCTTCTCTCAACCTCACAGCATGGTTGCTCCACTTCCTTCCTTAGCCAGGCTTCCTTTGATCTCTAACCCAGTTAGAGACATCATAGTAACCGCTAAAATCCTCTACCAGGAGGATTTATACAAGCAAATGGAAACGTTTCTCTTATTGGGCTAAGGCCAAGAATATCGATCCTTTTACTGCCCCTGTTCAGGCAGGTCTGGACTTCTTAGCAGAGATTTTTCATGCAGGCTCCTCTTCTTCCACAGTCAGAGTTCAATTGGCTGCTATTTCCAATTTTCATGTCGGGATAGCAGATCATAATATTATGTCCCATAGGCTCTGCAGGGCCTTCTTGAAAGGAATTTTCCTACTAAAACCTCCAATCAGGAATCCTCCTCCTCAGTGGGATCTAAATTTAGTGCTGACATCCTTGATTCTTCCCCTTCGAGCCAGCTGCTTCTTGTTCCCTGAAATATCTTTCTTGGAAAACTTTATTCCTAGTGGCTATTACATCGCCAGGAGGGTGTCTGAACTTCATGCTCTTTCGGTTCACCCCCTATTTGGTTTTCACAAAGACAGAGTATCTTTGAGAACTAACCCAACCTTTTGCCTAAGGTCGCTTCAAAGAACAATTTGAATCAATCCATTGATCTCCTGTATTTTTCCTAACTATTCAGATAGAGCTGAACAAAAGCTACATTATCTTGATGTCCACCGCCAACTTAGATATTATTTGGACAGAACAAAAAATTTAGAAAATCTGATCAACTTTTTGTTTCCTATGCGGATAATAAAAAGGCCTTCCTGTTTCTAAAGTGACTTTGTCTAGATGGCTTTCTTCGGTCATCTCTGAAATTTATCTGCTCAGGGGAAAACAGCTGTGCTCAAAACCTAAAGCACATTCAACTAGAGCTTAGCTACTTCTACAGCTTTTCAAGCTAGACTTCCTTTAGACACTATTTGTGCAGCGCCACTTGGGCCACTCCTCACACTTTTGTTTCCCATTACAAATTGGACTTGGCCTCCAGGGACAGAGCCAGTTTTGGCTCTACAGTCCTCAAGAGTTTGTTCCATTGAGCCACCCAGGATAGAGGTGCTAGGACGCGTCCCATCAAGCAAGAATGAAGGCGAGATTGACAACTTAACATTAAGAAGTTATGTACCTACCATAACGCTCCATGTTAGTTGTCTTCTCGCCTTCTTTCTTGACCCTCCCTCCTTCCCCACTGGCCTGGACAGACCTTGTTATAAGAAACTGTTATGCTGAAGACCATTCAGACCTGGTCCTTCTTCCATCTGTAAGTTTTTCTTTCTTCCTTTGGGAAGTATTTTATGCTTGGTGCTATTGCCCTTTGTCATCAAACGAGATCTGGGTACTTACCGCCTTGCATCATGGGATATGGGGCTGCCTCGAGCTGGTAAAAGTGACTCTCGAGCTTAGCAAGTGCCGAGTCGGAGCCGAGGGATCGGCTCCGAACCCATCAAGCAAGAAAGAAGGCGAGAGAAGACAACTAACATGGAACGTTATGGTAGGTACATAACTTCTTATTTTTTTCATTCCAAGGAAATGATATAGGATTATTTCCACCCATGGATTGGAATTGTTTATCAGGGACCCCAGCTGTCTCTATTATAATGGTGGCTGCTCTTACGAAGTCTCCAGAGCCTTGTTTTCCAACTCCCTGATGAGGGCTAAGGGTGTGGACAAGTTCAGCAAGCGGGTTTGTGCATCTTCCATCTCTTAATTTAGGGCCATGAACTGTGTGGTGCATATAGTCATATTCCTGCTAAAGCTGATGAACTAGTTACCAAGGGAACAGTTCAGGCTCATGTTAGTCTCAATTGACAACTGTTTTCTGTTTTGAGCCTTGTAGCGAGTCTGACGTGGTTTGGTGAGGGTTCAGCCTGAGCTTCAGGTGGTGCCATAGTAAAGCATAATCATACCTGAATCTGGTTACTGGATTGAGTTGAAGATACCAGGTTGGCCTTTCTGTGGTTTATTGATGGTGTTACTCTTTGGGCCAAGTATGAGCATGCTTGACAAATCAGGAAATAGTAGTATAAAGTTTTATTTTTTGGGCAGCTTTCCAATAATCCAGAGAAGGGTTATGAAGTAATCTATAGTAGTGGAGGTGCCACAGCCACACTTTTGGAGGTAGGGGTTGTCACATGAACCCCTAAAGCTGTGTCCCGCTGTCACTCCCTGGGATCAAGTGTCGTATGTTCTCTACCTGATCTCTGTGCCTGGTTACCAGGCAAGACAAGTTGATGAGCAGTAAACGTTCATCATATTGATCACTGCTGTAGTAGCCTTGGCAGGATACAACCCATATAGCTAAGTATATAACAACTGGCCAGCTTTCAAACCTTTAGGGCACCATCTATGTAGCAGACTGTCTAGGAGCTTGAGCTGACTATCAGACAAGTTTGGGAGCGAAGCAAACCACAAGTATAAGGAAGTTGTTTTTATATTGAAGTATGGCAGTTTAATTCCTAATGGACTTGACACTGAGTGTAATTGGAAGTTTTTAATATAATTGGATAATTGTTGGGTATAATTTTTATTAGTATTACTATTTAATGTGAAGCTTGTGTATAGGGGTTTTACTTCTTGAAGGTTGTGTAGCCGAGGCACTAGAGTATACAACAGGATTAAGTGCAGTCTTTGTAAGTGCATACTTTGGAATAAGGCTTTTATTCGGTGGATTATTTGGCTTTTGTGGTTTGCTCTTGCCACTTGTGATGTCAAGTTTGGGAGCGAAGCCCTTTAGAGCTTTACTGCAGCTGAAGAATACGCTTCTTAGGCTTTCAAGGTTCGAATGTCTGCATGTCCTTTCCTTTGAGCAGATAAATTCCCTTTGAGGTGGAAAAAAGCTTAATTTTCTTAATTTTGTTGATGTTTTATTACTTTCCTCGTGAGGAAAGTTATTAGAAAGCTAGGTGTGTTGTGTTTTAACAGACCGTCTTGCGAAGGTAATATACTTTTAAACAGGGCAGTCATTTTTCTGTCAGTTTAAAAGTAGTGGGAATAACTGAAAATGCTTTCTGTGAAGAAATTGTGTTAACACTGTGCTTGCCTCACAAAAGAAAAAATAGTGCTTTTTACTCATTTTTTCTGTTGAAGTTTTTGTGAACTGGTAGGGTTTAATGGCAATTGCTGCTTGTCTTCCCCAGGAAAGAGGCACCATTTTTTGTTTGACCATGAAACAAACTACTGGTCCCATTGTCAGTTCTCCTAGCCACATAAGTTAAGTAAACCTTTGCCATCACAGCAGGTTAGCAGTTTGCCTCTTCCGCAGGTGGGTGACTCAGGTGTGGCCATTTGCTATACCTCAGACCACTCCTCTTTTACCCCAGAGCCCTCTGGTGAATCAACTGCAGCCACTTTGGACTGGTGGTTAGCCATGCCTTCTGCATCTGTTGGGGTCACTTCAGTGGGCAAGGGAAAGCCACTCTTGTAGGCTCTGGGAGAAGGGAACAAGGAAGCTTTCCCTGTTAGAATGCCGTGCCCATCTTTCTTGAAGTGGCTGTTGCCATTGGTAACAGTTTGTTTATTTTTTCTTGTCAAAAAGAAAATTAAAACCAAGTATGCATCTACTTCTCAAATGTATTTGGATAGGAGTAGTTTACTGGGTCTAGCTCAGGGTTTAATTCAGGCTGCTGCTCACCCTTAAGTAGTTTCTGGTAAAATAGGAATTTCTGTTTTCTTGAAGAGTTTCATGGTACTGTATCTGAACAAGCAAATGCAGGGATAGATACATTTTTCTCCTCTGATTTTTGATTAAGTTGTATAGGAGACCTCAGTGTCTGATTTCCCCCAGTGAGATTTGTCTTTCTCTGAGACCACTGCTAAAATGTGGCAGTGTTTTCTATGAGAGAACACTCCTGTTTATTCTCTCCAAAAATGAGTTACTGGAGATCTGAAGTAGTTTACTTCATTTGATCTTTAACCTGTGGGTTTTGGATCTACATCGGATCCAACACGGCTACATTTTCCAGCTATGGATCAGAGCTCCAGACTCCTCCCCTTACACATAATGCCCCCGTCTCCCTTCTCCCTTCATATCTCATTTACTGCCATAGAGGTTACAAGCGTGGTTTCTGAGCACCAGTTAGTGGGTCACGTAATTGAATTTTTCTCTGGGTTTTCTCTGTCTGACTCTATATCTATTTTCTTTCTGACATTCTTTATCTCACTCGCTACTGTCAGATATTCAAAAAAAAAAAAAAAATTCTTCTTCTCTCCTTTTCTATTGGAGTGCGTGTTTGCTCGCATGCCTTTTGGGCCTGTGTGGGTATGGCTGAACTCCCTAAGGCAAGATTTAGAAAATGCACAGTGTGTGGCCATAAGCTGTCTCCAGCGGATGGCCACTCTCTGTGCGTAGTTTGCCTTGGTGCAGATCACCTCAAGTTCCCCTGTCTTATTTGCACTGATTTCAACCTCAGAGCACTTGAGGACAGGTGGGATAAATTGACTTTGAAGGTATTACTCCCCTCTTCAGGGACTACCGTCCCTTCTCTAGCATGGATGGCAGCAGCTGCTGCTTCTACTTCCTCTTCCCTGGCTTCTAGGACTCAAACTCCCGCCAAAAGGTCTGGGGAAGGGGACTAGACCAAGAAGGACCATTCCCCCAAGCGGTCCCCCTACTGCTCGTAGGAGGTGGCTCTGTCACAGAATATCAGACCAGCGACTAGGCCTGGGTCTCCTCGCCTTCGCTTCCCCAGGTTCTCCCCCAGGTCCGAGGAGACTCTTAGCCTGTCCCCTAGTAAGGACTTCTCCCCACCAGCTCTCCCGTCCAGTTTCAATGGCATCCTCCCATTCCATCTGAAGTTTAAGCGAAGTGGAGATGGGCAAGATGATACGGAGATTCATCCACACTCCGATCCAGATGGGGATTTTGCTGGAGCCCTCTCTCTCCAGAGGCGGGATCCTTGCAACCTTTGTTCTGACCAATAACTCTTTCTCCGATCTGACTGGTGGTTTTGGAGTTCTTGGGTCTGAGGACTCCTGTGGTCGAGGGGTCTACACCGACTCTCATGTGCCTTGATGCCGGCCATTGCCTTGAGCTTTTTGGACCCGACAGGATCGGATCCGGGCGCTCGGAGCCGTAGCTTCTGGGTCTGATCCGAGGGGTTGCTGTCTGCGCCGAGCACTTTGGAGCAGGGAATCTCTCTCGGCATCTTGGCTCCCGGAGGTTCGGCTCAGACTCCCCTATCAGGTCAGAGGGGGACGGGCCCTGCCAGTACGTCCCAAGAGGATCGCTCCCCCTCTGCATTTGATGTGATGGAGAGGGTTCTCTGTGTCAAGGCCTCTGACCATTTCGTCCTTTGACTCCACCCAGATCCCCCCTGGTCCTGAGTGCAGTTCTGACTATCTTGCGGTCTCAAACAGGCCGTGGTCGGGATGCCCCAGGAAGTTTGTGGAACATCAAGAGGTTTGTGAGTCCTCCTTTGAGAGTCCCCCTGAGGAGGTACCCCACCAATGTAAGTGTAAGAGGAGGCAGTTGTACTCTCCACCAGAGTCCCCCACGGAAGACACGGACTTGAAGGGGAAGCTTCCCCAAGGTCACTCCTCCGAGGATGTCTCCTTTGGAGATATCATGGTGCTCCTTCAGAAGGGGGGGAGGGTTGGGGGGGATTAGTCAGTCCCCAAACTGACCAGAGTCTGTGTTCCTGGAGACATTCAACTCGGGCCCATCTACCTCTTGGGTGTCCCCTCCTGCTGATCCACTCATGGATTTAATAACATCTAGGGAATGGAAGGAGCCGGACACTGTAGAGCCCTTCCCTAAGTGCCCCGACAAAGTGCTGAGTCCACAGGACGCATTGGAGCAAGGGATCCCCGGTAAATGCGATGATGGTGGCGACTGCCACCAAGAAGGAGCTTGCTCAGGAGAGCTCCATGGTTCATCTCCCTGGTCGAGAATCAAGAGCGATCGACCATTTTGGAAGTATATGCTTCAGCAACCTTCTCGGTGAGGGTGCTAAACTATATGGCACATGTCATTAGACTCCAGAGAGACCCAGTGAAGGAGATCACTGAGTCTACCCCAGAGTCCATGTTGGCGGAGGAAAAGACCTTCTCCGCTCGAATGGCCACTCTAAAAGCGGTTGCCAACACGTCCATGTGACTGTCACATGTTGCGGAGGGAGCCGCAAGTGCTGCTGGGACAGGAGTTGCTGTCAGGCATCATGCCTGGCTCCAGTTGTGTCAATTTCCAGAGCCCTTCAAGCAGTCTTTCACCAACGTCCCTTATGATGGTTCTTCCCTCTTCGGGAAGTCTGTGAAAGAGACTTTGGTCCAGAGCGAGAAGGATGGGAAGACGCTGTCTGCCATCTGGATCCACTTCTCCTCAAAGTTCCTTTTCCAGGAATCCACAAGGAGCAAAGATGATGTGGTTCCAGAAATCTCTGGCATTTTCCCGGGATGCTCATGATTTTCTGTCTGCTAGAGACAGAGTGGGCCAGAACAGATGCCACCCGAGATGGTGAGGGGGGTCCTAGGAATTTCGGGTCCCGAGAATCCTTTTTGGAGGGATCCGGGCAGCAGCCCTGAGGGGTTGCTCGACTGCTCATCTCTGGAGGCAGTCGGGGGTCACCTGTCGCTACACCTGAAGACATGGGGGAGGGCATTATGAAAGATTGCAGGGTGTTGCAAATCATATCCGGAGGATATTTCGTTCCATTCAAGGAACATCCACGAACAAACTCCTCCTAGACGCTCCACCCACGCAACGGGAGTAGGGAGCGCTAGAAATAGGAAAGCTGCTGAAAAGGAGGCATCCAACCTGTCCCAAGGCCAGTCTGGATCCCCTGTTTACTCAGGTTCTTTTAGTGCC
Source organism: Protopterus annectens (assembly GCF_019279795.1). Taxonomy (NCBI): domain Eukaryota; kingdom Metazoa; phylum Chordata; order Ceratodontiformes; family Protopteridae; genus Protopterus; species Protopterus annectens. Next base: position 325,124,617 of record NC_056741.1, on the reverse strand, counting down.
AAAGAAAATGGGGACCTCGGATTCATGTTGGATCTTTCCACATTGGACCCTCGGCGTCAGTAACCAAGACAAAATTCGGGTTGTCGCTTCGATCCTGCCCTTTCTGCAGGCCGCAAACTGGATGTGCTCTATCGGTCTCCAGGATGTGTACTACCACATCAAAGTGGACAGACGCTCTTGGAGGTTTCTTTGCTTCCGCCTGGGAGCCAGTCACTACCAGTTCAGAGCCCTTCCCTTTGGTCTTACCGGCCCCAAAGTGTTTACCAAAGTGGCGATTGCAGATGCTTACCTGAGGCTGCAGGGTATTTAGATCTTCTCGTACCTGGGTGATTGGCTCTTTGCTGCCCCCTCAGGGCATCTACTATGTCAGGCCAGGAGTTACTTCATCCAAACAGTCTGGGGATAACCATCAACTTGAACAAATCTTCACTAGAGCCGGTTCAGATTCTGGACTTTATTGGGGCATGTTTGGATACTCTTTCAAATGAGTTTTTTTCTCACCCCGGACAGGATACACAGTTTAAGAATGCAGGTCTTACAAATTCTTCACAGCAGTGCTTGGGGCATTAGGTTCATGGCGTACAATCCTGCCATTGGCTTACCTGCATATGAGAGTTCTTCAATGGGCACTTGCAGTCCAGTGGTCACTGTTAGACCTTCCTCTCACCTTTCCAGTGAGAATCTCGAGGGCTTGCAGGATCATGCATCAGTGGTGGATTCAATCTCCGGATATCCTCAAAGGACATTCCTTTCCGGTTTTCCACAAAACCATCGTGACCATGGATGGCCTCCCAGCTTGGGGGCACTGCTCATGAAGGATGGTCCAAGGTACGTGGTCCCTCCGAGACAGAGTTGCATATCAACGTTCTAGAGTTGAGGGCCTCTTTGGCATTGCAGGTACTTCATGCCCATCTTCCTCTAGGGACATTGCTATTCAGACAGGCAACATATCAGTAGTTCGGTACATCGAGAGGGAACCAGATCTTATCCTCTGTCGAGAAGCCACGAGAGTGTAGGAATGGGTGATCTCCACCAGCCACTTTCTGGTGGCAATGCACATTCCGAAGTTGTCAAACATTCTAGAGGACAGGCTCAGCAGATCGATTCTGATGTCTTATGAGTGGTCTCCGAATCCTTCAGTAGTGGAACAGATCTTTTGAAAGTGGGGTCATTCTTGCTGTGATCTCTTTGCATTTCCTTCCAACGTGAAATGCAGCGTTTGTCTCTCTGAACCCCCCCCCCTCCCCAAATGAGAAAGCCCCCAGAGACTCGCTGGTTCATGCTTGGACTCCCAGTCTCCTTTATGCTTATCCTTCACCCCCACTTATGTCCAAGTTTCTTCGGAAAGTTCGAAGGCTGGGGAGCACAGTTATCCTCATAGCCCCATTCTGGCCTTGCCAAGTTTGGTTTCCCTCACTGTGGTCTCGGCTAGTTGTTCCTACATGGACATTGGATCCAGTCCTGGATCTTGTTTCACAACCCTCAGGGATCCTTCACCATCTGGCTAGGCTGAAGCTCACTGCTTGGCTGCTGTGGTTCCCATGATTATCGGGACTCCCGGGTTGTCGCCTCTAAAGTCCATTTTGGTGGCAGCTCACAAATCCTCCACCAGAACTGTGCATCGTAGCAAATGGGGAAGTTTTTCCATATGGGCTAATCTGCGAGCTTTAGACCCTTTCACCTATCCTCTTTCAGTGGTCTTACAGTTTTGGCCAGCATCTTCCAACAGGCTGCTAGTTCTTCCACAGTTAAGGTGCAGCTGGCATCTCTCTCTAATTTCCATGTGGGTGTGAATATATCTTCCATGACTTCTTCCAAACTGTGTAAAACCTTCCTTAAAGGGACCTTTCTAATTAGACCTCTGGTTAAGGACCCTACTCCCTCATGGGATCTTACCTTAGTATTACGGGCATTGGTTTCTGCACCTTGAACTGGCAGCATCAGTTGATCTTCAGCTTTTGACGTGGGAAACTGCGTTCTTGATGGCCATTACCTCAGCCAGAAGAGTGTCTGAGCTTCAAGCCCTTTCTATCAAGGTGCCTTACATGATCTTTCACAAGGATAGTGTGTTGCGTGCAAACCCATAAATCTGAAGTAGGATATTCATTTGTCTGCAACCTGTGGGTTATGGATCCGATATCGGATCCGAACCGGCATAGTTTTCCAGCTATGGATCCAAGCTCTCAGCTCCTCCCCTCACCCATAATGCCCTGCTCTACCCTCATGACCTCAGATCTTGTTTGCCGCGCTGGTAACTAGATGTGGATTTCATAGCTCTCAGCTAAGTGGATTTTTCTTGTTAAAAATAGAGAATTTTTCCTTCTTTAACTTTTTTGTGTGAAAGTTGTAGGTTTCCTATTATTATTGACTGTTTTAGTTTAATTTAATTTTCAGTAGTAATTTTATTCCCTCCCTGGTACGTAGAGTGTGTGTGAGGCCTGTGTTTTTTATTGTTTAAGTTACTTTCTGTAACTTTAGGTTAAATTTAGAGTCTATGGCTGAACAGCCTAAGTCCATATTTTCTAATGCTCGAGTGTGGCCATAAGCTCTCACCGGCTGATGGCCACACTCGGTGTGTTACGTGTCTTGGGGTTGAACACCTCACATCTGGTTGTTCCATTTGTGCAGGGTTCAACCCCAGGGCACTGAGGGAGCGGAGGTCCAAGCTGGTCTTGGCGGGTCTTTTACCGCCGGACTCGGCTCCGACCTCCGCTCCGGGACTCCTGCGGCTGCAGTTGTTCCCCCTGTGGCACCCCCTCCTGCTCCTGGGACTCAAACTCCCGCTTCAGGACAGGAGAGGGATGCATCTAAAAAGGACCGGAGGGAGAAGCACCACAAGCGGCGGGCCGAGACCTCCGTTTCGGCTCCTCCAGCCAAACTGGCTTCTCCCGGCTCCCTTGTTGGTGCGGTCTCCTCCTTCTCGGCTCCGGTCACCTGTGTGCTTCTCACCGGGTCCTGAGGAGGAGGAGACCCGATCTCCGTCGAGGCTATCGAGGAGGCATTCCAGGCCTACCTCGGTAGCCTCGTCGAGATCTACCCATAGCCTTTCGGATGCTGATCTGGACCGGATGATGAGAAGGTTCATCCAGGCCCAGATGCAGATGGGAGTGTTTGCCTCCCTCCGGGGGAGCTCAACACCCTTTTTAAGCCTATTGCTCCTTCTCCGACCCGCTTCCGGGTTCGGAGCAACTGGAGCCGAGCAGCTTCGAGCCGGGGAGGTCGGAGCCGATAGTACTTGGTACTCGGATCCGACCATGCCTCGAGTGCGCCGGATCCGATCTCGGAGCCTGGATCCGAGCCGATCCGGGGATCAGTGCTCTCGGGCGCCGTCTGTGTCGGAGCGCACTGTCCCTTCGATCCGAGTGCTTGGCGCCGGCTCCGATCCACTCTTCGGATCCGAGGGAGCCGATTGTCGGATCCTTTGGTCGAGGTCGGCTCCCCTTCGGCTTTTGATGTAGTGGAGAGGGCTCTGTTGAGGGTCTCCGGACCCCGGCACTTGCTTCGCCCGCCCCGCTCCCTCTGCACTGGGCCAGGCTTCCACCATCCGGCCCCTGGGACAGCCCGCTTCTGTGCCCCAAGTTGCTCCCATGGAGCAAATTGCTGCGAGGACTCCTCTGACAGCCCCCAGAGGAGGCTCCTCGCAAGCATACTCAAAAGGAGGCACATTGACTCCCTGAGTCTCTCACTGAAGACACGGACTTGGAGGAAGGGAAGGCTCCCCACGGTCACCCCGAGGATGTCTCCTTTCGAGACATCATGGAAATGTCCGTATTGGGGTGGTCTGCCCCAAGTCTTCCTCGGACGAGTCCGTGTTCTTGGAGGCATTCAAACGGGCCCGTTTACCTCTTGGGTGTCCCCTGCCGACCCCTGGTGGACCTTATTACCACCAGGGCGTGGAAGGAACCGGACACCGTGGAGCCAATTCCCAAAAGACCTGATAGAATCCTTAGCCCGCCTTCTGACAGGACCCATTGGAGTAAGGGGCCTCCTGTAGATGCCATGTTGATGGCGGGGGCCACAAAGAGGGAACTGGCTCAGGAGAGTCCCTCAGTCCACCCACCGAGCAAGGAGTCTCGGATGATGGACCGCTTGGGGAAGCGGATGTTCAGTTCGGCGACCTTCTCGGTAAGGGCGCTGAACTATTTGGCACATGTTGTTCGGATGCAGCGAGACCTTATTAAGGAGTACGCTGCATCCCCACCTGAGTCCATTTCGGAGGAGGACAGAGCTCTGCACTCCACCAAAATGGCCACTCTTAGGTCAGTCACAAATACTTCTATGCGGCTACTCTCCCATGCTACGGAGGCCGCTAGAGCTGCGGGACAGGACTGGTCACTAGACGCGTCAGGCCTGGCTCCGCCACTGCGATTTTTCTGAGCCCTTCAAGGCGCCGTTCTAACGCCCTTTGATGGTTCTGCTCTGTTTGGCAAGACCGCTCATGAGACGCTGACCCAGAGCGAGAAGGACGGAAGACGCTGTCTGCCGTCGGAATCCGCTTCTCTGCACCCCAGAGGCCCTATTCTAGGAACCAAAAGGGTCAGAAGAAGATGTGGTTCCGAAGTCGCAGCAGTCCCAGCCTGCTCCGGACAACCAGTCCTTCCGTGGCAGAGGAGGACAGGGAGGCCGCCCTAGAGGCAGAGGGGCTCCCAGAAACTTCGGGTCCAGGGAACCTTTCTCTGAACGGCCGCGCAGCAACCCTGAGGTTGCCCGACTGCTCTACTCTGGAGGCAGTCGGGGACGTTCGGGCACCTAGCGGCATGGGAGTCCATAACATCGGACCGCTGGGTTCTCCAAATCATATCCAGGGATATCGCATTCCTTTCCTTCACCTTCCAAAGTTGAAGTCCCTCCCAGACGCATACCACCCGGTCAAAGGGAGGCCGCTTTGGCAGAAATTGGCCATCTGCTAGAGAAAAGAGCCATCCAGCCCGCTCCCCAGACCAGATCGGATCAGGGTTCTACTCCAGGTTCTTTTTAGTGCCAAAAAGACGGGGAACTAAGACCAATCCTAGACCTCTCTCTCTTGAACCTGGCAGTCCCCAAAGAAAAATTCGAATGGTCACTCTACAATCTATTCTCCCCTTCTGGGAGAAGGCCACTGGATGTGCTCGATAGATCTCAAGGACGCGTACTACCACATCCTAATGGACAGACGCTCCAGGAGGTTTCTCCGCTTCGGCTGGGAGCCAGTCACTACCAGTTCGGGTCCTTCCCTTTGGTCTCACCACAGCCCCCAGGGTGTTTACCAAAGTACTAGCAGTGGTAGCGGCCCACCTGGGGCTTCAGGGGGTGCAGGTCTTTCCGTACCTGGGCGTCTGGCTTCTTACCGCCCCAACCAGGCATCGACGTCTCTCGGCGAGACTCCTTTCTCCATCTTGCTCCATTTCTGGGCATCACAATAAATACAAACAAGTCCAACCTGGCACCCACTCAGCTCTTAGATTTCATAGGGGCCAGACTAGACACAAGGAGTTTACCAGCCTTCCTCACCGCGGACAGAGTTCTAAATCTGCAGCTCCAGGTGCCGGCCATTCTCCATTCCAGTTCTCTTCCAGCGGAGTTGGTCCTGAGGGCTCTGGGCTCCATGGCTTCACGATAGCACTTCTTCCTCTTGCCAGGCTCAATATGCGCATTCTACAGTGGACTCTTAGTACAGTGGTCATACCTTGCTCTCCCCATGCATCATCCCATAGCGATCAGCAAGGCTTGCAAGCGGTCCCTCTTGTGGTGGCTCCACTCCCCGGATCTCCACGAGGGTCGCCCATTTTGTGCTTCTCCCCCTCTAGCCACGGTGACCACGGACGCCTCCCGCCTCGGGTGGGGGGGGCACTTTGCGGGCCGGACAGTCCAAGGCACGTGGAACGATTCAGAGACCTTACTGCATATCAATGTTCTAGAGATGAGAGCAGTGCTCTTAGCGTTGCTAGCACTGAAGGACTTTCTTCCCTTGGGAACAATTGCGATTCAATCGGACAATATGTCTGTTGTCTGGTACATCAACAAGCAAGGGGGAACAAGGTCTTACCCTCTTTGTCGAGAGGCCATGAGAGTTTGGGAATGGGCAACCTCCACCAATCGCTTTCTCATAGCAACGCACATTCCGGGTCGGTCCAACATCCTAGCGGACAAGCTCAGTCGCACCATTCTGACCCCTTACGAGTGGTCTCTCAATTGTCAAGTAGCGGAACGCATATTCGCACGGTGGGGAACCCCTTCATGCGATCTTTTTGCTTCTCCCTCAAACACCAAGTGCGACAGTTTTTTCGCTCTAATACCTCCTCCCGGAGGTACCCCAAGAGACGCTCTGGTGCATGCTTGGCCACCCGGTCTTCTGTATGCCTATCCACCCTTGCCTCTGATGCTGCAAGTTCTTCAGAAAGCCTCTCGGGTGGGTTGCAGAATGATTCTCATTCATGAAAGCAGTCTTTCACCAACGTCCCTTATGATGGTTCTTCCCTCTTCGGGAAGTCTGTGAAAGAGACTTTGGTCCAGAGCGAGAAGGATGGGAAGACGCTGTCTGCCATCTGGATCCACTTCTCCTCAAAGTTCCTTTTCCAGGAATCCACAAGGAGCAAAGATGATGTGGTTCCAGAAATCTCTGGCATTTTCCCGGGATGCTCATGATTTTCTGTCTGCTAGAGACAGAGTGGGCCAGAACAGATGCCACCCGAGATGGTGAGGGGGGTCCTAGGAATTTCGGGTCCCGAGAATCCTTTTTGGAGGGATCCGGGCAGCAGCCCTGAGGGGTTGCTCGACTGCTCATCTCTGGAGGCAGTCGGGGGTCACCTGTCGCTACACCTGAAGACATGGGGGAGGGCATTATGAAAGATTGCAGGGTGTTGCAAATCATATCCGGAGGATATTTCGTTCCATTCAAGGAACATCCACGTCCGAACAAACTCCTCCTAGACGTTCCACCCACGCAACGGGAGTAGGGAGCGCTAGAAATAGGAAAGCTGCTGAACAAAGGAGGCATCCAACCTGTCCCCAAGGCCAGTCTGGATCCCCTGTTTACTCCAGGTTCTTTTTAGTGCCAAAGAAAATGGGGACCTCGGATTCATGTTGGATCTTTCCACATTGGACCCGTCAGTAACCAAGACAAAATTCGGGTTGTCGCGCTTCAATCGATCCTGCCCTTTCTGCAGGCCGCAAACTGGATGTGCTCTATCGGTCTCCAGGATGTGTACTACCACATCAAAGTGGACAGACGCTCTTGGAGGTTTCTTTGCTTCCGTCTGGGAGCCAGTCACTACCAGTTCAGAGCCCTTCCCTTTGGTCTTACCGGAGCCCCAAAGTGTTTACCAAAGTGGCGATTGCAGATGCTTACCTGAGGCTGCAGGGTATTTAGATCTTCTCGTACCTGGGTGATTGGCTCTTTGCTGCCCCCTCAGGGCATCTACTATGTCAGGCCAGGAGTTACTTCATCCAAACAGTCTGGGGATAACCATCAACTTGAACAAATCTTCACTAGAGCCGGTTCAGATTCTGGACTTTATTGGGGCATGTTTGGATACTCTTTCAAATGAGTTTTTTTCTCACCCCGGACAGGATACACAGTTTAAGAATGCAGGTCTTACAAATTCTTCACAGCAGTGCTTGGGGCATTAGGTTCATGGCGGCCACAATCTCCTGCCATTGGCTTACCTGCATATGAGAGTTCTTCAATGGGCACTTGCAGTCCAGTGGTCACTGTTAGACCTTCCTCTCACCTTTCCAGTGAGAATCTCGAGGGCTTGCAGGGATCATGCATCAGTGGTGGATTCAATCTCCGGATATCCTCAAAGGACATTCCTTTCCCCCGGTTTTCCACAAAACCATCGTGACCATGGATGGCCTCCCAGCTTGGGGGGGGGCACTGCTCATGAAGGATGGTCCAAGGTACGTGGTCCCCCTCCGAGACAGAGTTGCATATCAACGTTCTAGAGTTGAGGGCCGTTCTTTTGGCATTGCAGGTACTTCATGCCCATCTTCCTCTAGGGACGATTGCTATTCAGACAGGCAACATGTCAGTAGTTCGGTACATCGAGAGGGAACCAGATCTTATCCTCTGTCGAGAAGCCACGAGAGTGTAGGAATGGGTGATCTCCACCAGCCACTTTCTGGTGGCAATGCACATTCCGAAGTTGTCAAACATTCTAGAGGACAGGCTCAGCAGATCGATTCTGATGTCTTATGAGTGGTCTCCGAATCCTTCAGTAGTGGAACAGATCTTTTGAAAGTGGGGTCATTCTTGCTGTGATCTCTTTGCATTTCCTTCCAACGTGAAATGCAGCGTTTGTCTCTCTGAACCCCCCCCCCTCCCCAAATGAGAAAGCCCCCAGAGACTCGCTGGTTCATGCTTGGACTCCCAGTCTCCTCTATGCTTATCCTTCACCCCCGCTTATGTCCAAGTTTCTTCGGAAAGTTCGAAGGCTGGGGAGCACAGTTATCCTCATAGCCCCATTCTGGCCTTGCCAAGTTTGGTTTCCCTCACTGTGGTCTCGGCTAGTTGTTCCTACATGGACATTGGATCCAGTCCTGGATCTTGTTTCACAACCCTCAGGGATCCTTCACCATCTGGCTAGGCTGAAGCTCACTGCTTGGCTGCTGTGGTTCCCATGATTATCGGGACTCCCGGGTTGTCGTCCTCTAAAGTCCATTTTGGTGGCAGCTCACAAATCCTCCACCAGAACTGTGCATCGTAGCAAATGGGGAAGTTTTTCCATATGGGCTAATCTGCGAGCTTTAGACCCTTTCACGACTCCTCTTTCAGTGGTCTTACAGTTTTTGGCCAGCATCTTCCAACAGGCTGCTAGTTCTTCCACAGTTAAGGTGCAGCTGGCATCTCTCTCTAATTTCCATGTGGGTGTGAATATATCTTCCATGACTTCTTCCAAACTGTGTAAAACCTTCCTTAAAGGGACCTTTCTAATTAGACCTCTGGTTAAGGACCCTACTCCCTCATGGGATCTTACCTTAGTATTACGGGCATTGGTTTCTGCACCCTTCGAACTGGCAGCATCAGTTGATCTTCAGCTTTTGACGTGGGAAACTGCGTTCTTGATGGCCATTACCTCAGCCAGAAGAGTGTCTGAGCTTCAAGCCCTTTCTATCAAGGTGCCTTACATGATCTTTCACAAGGATAGTGTGTTGCGTGCAAACCCATAATTTCTTCCTAAGGTGATCTCAGAAGCCAATATTAACCAAGCGGTAAATTTACCAGTTTTCTTCCCCATCTTCCAGAACAAAGGGGAATGCAAGTTGCATCTGCTTGATGTTCATAGGCAACTGAGATTTTACTTAGAACGAAGCCCTTCCGCAAATCTGATCAGTTATTCATGTCTTATGTTAAACCCTTTTAGGCAAGCCAGTTTTCAAGGTAACAATATTGATTAATTTCCTTGTGCATTGTTCAAGCCTATGAGGTGAAAGGTAGGTCCTTCCCAGGACATGTGAAGGCACACTCCACCAGATCGATGGCTACGTCAGCTGCCTTCTGGTCTAGGATGTCTCTGGATGATATCTGCTCAGCAGTTACTTGGTCGTCATCTCATACCTTAATTTCTCATTACACGTTGGATATTGTCTCGGAATGGAGCATCCTTTGGTTCTGCAGTGTTCCGGAATATCCTTCCATGAGGGCCACTCGGGAGCTTATGGTAGCTGGGGCACTGTCTCACAAGTTGAAGATCAAATGAAGTAAACTACTTCAGATAACGAACTTAAGTACTCACCATAACTTTCCATCTTAGTTGTACTTCATTTGTCTTCAACCTACATCCCCCGACCTTATCATGGATGTAGACTGTGTTTCTACCTTGTATAAAGTGTCTGTTTGGCCCTTGACTCTGTCCAGGTCAAGGAGTGTAATGGAGATCTTTGTTATGATAAGGTGATGTTGGGTCAGGTAGATAATACCTTTTAGATAGCAAATTCGATCTGAAACAGGGGGGCATTATTTTATTTATTTTACATTTGTTAACCAGGAAAGTCTGACTGGATACAGGTCCATTTTCAGCAGAGGCCCGGGGAGAAAAGCTCCAAATGTACAGAAGTGTAAATACAGTGAAATTATTACAGTGAGTTATCAAAACTGAGATTTGTTTAACGATATGTACACACAGGTACATGTTTTTCTCATACACACAGCAAAGGTTGGAAGCAAGTAGCTGAGAAAGAAATAAAGATTTCATCTGAAAAAGGAAAACCCATATATTAAAGTGGTTATACATGGTGTAGTGTTCACTTTAAATAAATTTTTCCAGTAGGTGGGTGATGCACAGAATTTTAAACAGTTAGCCGGTCAGGATTTTATTGTTGTAGTGAGTTATGGGTAAGGGGAGGAGACTGGAGCTCAAATCCATAGCTGGAAAATGCAACCGTGTCGGATCTGATGTGGATCCAAAACCCACAGGTTGAAGACAAATGAAGTGTAACTACTCAGATGGAACGTTATGGTGAGTACATAACTTTTTTTTCTCATGATAACCGGCAAGCCTCCACATGGGAAAGGTACAGTGTTAACTGAAATCACTTTGGTCTCCATCATCCTTTATCTTTTCAAATCCCAGTGCTGGACTTGTGTCAGAAAAGAGATCTTTGGTGGAAATGGATATCCTTGAATCCAGGCCCCCACCACAGAGCAGTCTGTCATGCGCACACTTCAGAATGTTTGGGGAACAATTTCAGGAGGGAGTACAAGAGCAGGTGGTGTGGGACACGAAGGACTGATTCAAGCACTTGAATATCAAGGAGATGCTTACCCTGATCAGTGCACTCAACCCTCTGAAACATCTTTGGTCCTTGGGACCTCTTCACGTGGTTACAGACAATTCCACAGTCAATTTGGTACATCAACAAGCAAAGGGGAACCAGGTTGAATCCCCTTTGCAGACTAGCCCTGTTAGGTTGGAATATAGCTTCACAGCACAGTCTCACTTTGCAAGCATCCTAAACTATGTGGCAGACAAGCTGAGGAGGACCGGGGCAGACCGTCACCAATGGAAACTAGATCAGGGGTTTTCCAACATTTGATCTCTCTGTGGGGAGTTCCTTAAGACCGGTTTGCCTGCAATGTGAACCATCAAATGTAAAAGTTCTGTTCCAGGCTCCATGTAAGAAGGCCTGGTAGAGACATACCTCTTCTGTGGACAGGAATTTTCATGTATGCCTTTCCACTAATATCCAGGGTACTTCTGAAGTTTTGAAAGGAATCCCCCAAGATCATTTTTGGGACTTCCTTGTCCAGTAGTCATGATTCACCCTTCTTTTGGAAATTGCCATTGGCAAGTACCATAGGCTTCCTCACAGAATGCATTTACTTGCGCAAGAACCAGGGTGGTTGATTTACCCCATCAGTTCATAGGTTCATAGGTTTATACTAGGCTATCTGCCCTAAGGCATTTATAAGCCTAGCCCAAATTTTTGTGGCTTACGCCACCCCTTATATGAAAAAATACTGTGCCCATTAGTTTGTTGTGCCTCTGTCCAGCAGTGAGACAGAGATGATTCCCGGGATAAACCTACGATCTCCCATCCACAGGTCAAGATTTCTCTTGAACAGAGCCAGCGAGGTGCTCTGCCTCACATGGACCGGGATTTTATTCCACAGCATAGGGAGTCTGTGTGATAAATCTATCCCTCCAGCACGTCCTATTTATATCCGTGCTAAGGTTTAAGTCGCTTGCTCTAGTGGTTTTGGTGGATTTGGATTTTTTGAGGTGGAGCATGTCCATTAATTCCGGGTTGGACATGGCCTTGTATGTCAGGCACATGTCACCTCTGAGCAGACGGTATGCAACTGAATAGAGCTGGAGTTTCTTCAATCTGGCAGCATATGACAGATTTTGGAGTCCCTTTATCCTTTTGGTGAGGAACTTTTGGGATCTCTCCAATTGCTGCAGATGTCTGGTGCGATACATCCCGAATGGGGCATTGTACTCGATCATTGGTCTGATAAGTGAAGAGTACAGGGGAACAATGACCTCACTAGATCTGGATGTGAATCCCTTCATGATCAGGTGGGCAATGTAGAAGGTCTTTCTAACCACTTTAGCAACGTGAGTGTCAAAGAAAGGCCACTGTCAACCTGGGTCCCCAGGTCCCTGATAACCTCTTCTGTGCTTAGTGGATTGCCACCTATATGGTAGCTTGGGGTTACCTTGTTTTTCCCGAAGGGTATGACTATACATTTTTTGGCGTTTAACTTCAGGCCATGGCTCTGGCACCAGCTATCTGTTTCCGTGAGTCCCTTCTGAAGGATATCCGTGTCCGATGCACTTTCCACTATGGCGCCCAGTTTGCAGTCGTCTGCAAACTTTGTCAGCCAAAGTCCTCCCATGTTGGTCTGTACTTCTGAGAAGTAGAAGCCGAACAATAGGGGGCCAAGGACCGAGCCCTGTGGGACACCACTTGTGACCGGCTTGGAGTCTGACATAGCGCCAGCAACTCTAACCCTGTGGGTTTTGTCCTTAAGCCAGTTTGCAATCCATCTTGTGACATATGGGTTTACATTTAAGCTGGTAAGTTTTTCTACAATACCCGAGTGGGGTATTGTGTCGAAGGCCTTTGCAAGGTCAAGGTAGGCTGTATGGACTGCCTTTCCCTCATCAATGGCCTTGGTGACTGTTTCGAAGAAGTCGACCAAGTTCAAAAGGCATGATCTGCCCTTGACGAAGCCAAACTGGGTCGGATCCAATGTCTGCAAGTCCCCTGTATCTTTGTTTATGAGCTCCATTATGATCCTCTCCATAGCTTTGCAGACTAGACTTGTTAAGCTTATGGGGCGGTAATTACCAGGGTCTGTAGAGGCACCACCTTTGTGGAGTGGGACCACAGTTGCCGTACGCCACTCCTTGGGCACGTATCCTGTGGTAAGGCTGAGATTAAACAGCTGCCTTATGTGCGGGTTTAATTCCTCATTTAGCTCGTGTAGCACACAGCCGGGGACACCATCCGGTCCCATTGATGCTGTGTTTTTAGCTTTAGAGAGAGCAGCTTTCACCTGCGCATTTGAGATGTCTGGGAGGCTACACTCTGCTGGGATAGTTCTCTCCTTTAGGGGGGGAGAGGCGGGTGAAGTTTGCACTGAACCTGTCTGCCAGTATGTTGGCAATGTCTGTGGGTTCAGTGATTTTTGTATCATTTTGGACTAATTCTGAGCATATCTGGGAGTTTCCACCCAGGTTCCTAACATAGCTGAAAAAGGCCTTATGATTGTCCTTTGAATCCATGGCAATTTTTCTCTCAAAATTGGCCTTAGTTGATTTTATGAGTGCTCGTATTTTTTTACTAATAATGATCAGGGGTGACTTCCCTTTTATGGATTTTGTTCTATCATGTAGTAGCTTTCTCCTCTTATTGTAAAGTTTAATGGCTGGGGTCCACCAGACTGGACGTTTGCCCTTTGTGGAAAGAGTCTTGGTTTTATTTGGGATTGCCTGATCCATGCAGTCCTGGAGGTCTTCATAGAAGGCATTTGTAAGCGCTTCCGCAGCTTGGGTTGTGGTTTCCACTGGCTCAGGGGCCTTGAAGGATACCACACCAGTCTTGAGTAGTGTGAAGTTTGCTTTAGAGAAGTTCTTCACTGTGGTCTCTTTTGTTTGGGGTGGGGGCGGGATGTGGATTTCCAGTGAGATTAGTTTATGATCAGATCTCACCAATGAGGGATATACTTCCGGTGTGGAGCATTTTGTCCCCATGTTTGTGATAATGAGATCTAGTATATTTTCTCCTCTCGTGGGAACAGCGACTAGCTCTTCCATGGCGTTTGAATTTATGAACTCCAGGAACCGTTGGGCTAGAAAGTTTGGGCTTGAGTAATGTTCCCAGTCTATATTCGGGTAGTTGAAGTCACCCAATATGATGGTGTTTGGAGATACATTTATACCCTCCAGTGTCTTCAGGAAGGCTGTGTGGGGTTCCTGAGTTTGAGAGGGTGGCCTGTAGCATGCTACAATTTGTAGAGCAGTTTTGCCTATGGTTAGTTGCACCTGGATGGTTTCCAAGCTTATGCGTTGCCACCAACCTGGAGGTGTGGGTATCCTTTATGAATATGGATACACCCCCTCCTTTTGTGGTGTGGTCCGGGTTTTGGGGCAGGAACGCATGATATGAGGTAAAACCTAATAGTGCCGGGGTGCTCTCAGAAGCCTTGAACCAGGTTTCAGTTACAGCACAGACATCGATGTTCTCCATACTGAGAAGGGCCTCGAGTGCATGCATTTTGAGATTTAGACTTCTGGCATTGAGCAGCATTACCCTTAGTTTCTTCCCATTTTTGTTTTCTAGGGTGGTAGGTTTAGAATTTGAGCCTTGCCTAAAAAGGCACTATGGGGTGGCAAGAGCCTTAGCCAATATCCGGAATCCCAGGGTGACAGGTGCAAGCCGTCCCTTGCACAGCGTGGCTTGTCAAGCATGTCATCCCAGGCAGACAGACACTGGATCCCCTTTGAATGACACCAGACATTAAGCCAATTGTTAAAGCTGATCATCTTGTCTCTATATTGTGGCATCATTCTTGGTGAAGGAAGGATACTGCTCAGGGTCAGGGTCATACCTGCCTGGGCTACATAATCAGAGAGCTCCTCTATGTCTCTCTTCGTGTAGTCCAGGGAGGTACGTCTCAGGTCGTTCACACCAGCATGGACAATGACTGTGTCATATTTGTACTTGCCGTGGAGTGACCAGAGTGCTTGTGTTATGTGGCGGATTCTAGCGCCCGATAGGCAGCTTACTGTGACCCTCTCCTTGTTCAGCCTGGTGAGTGGGACGTCAGTGTGTCTGACTATGGAGTCACCTATGACAAGTATGTTTGGTGTTGTATTTGGCCTTAAGGGCTGTGACTGCTTTGCACACTGTTTTTGTGGTTTGTGTTGCTTGTGGGGTGTCTTGAGGTAGCAGTTGTTTGGGTGTCTGCTTTGGAGGCCTCTGCTGTTTAGGTAAATTTTTACTCAGAGCCTCCGAGTATGTCTTTGTGTGTTTGTGTTTGATTCAGTGGTGTGGTAGCATTATGTGAGGCTGGTTTTGTGGTGTGTGTAGTTGCCTTCTCCTACTGTCTGGTCTTGCCAGTCCTGAGTTGAGAGAGCTCGGCCTCCAGTGTGGCTAAATAGCTGCATCTCTCGCAAGTATTTGTGTTATGTGGGAGGAGGAGAGGGTTGTCTGTGTACATGAGGCAGTTATAACATTGCCTCAAGATTCCCAGATTCACCAGCTGGACCGGAGAGGAGATTGACAACTGACCTTTGGACATGCTAGAATAATATTGGGAATTCCTTAATAATTGAAAACAATGGCCAGTGGGGAGCGAGGATGTAGTGCTTTTAAATTTTTAGTGCTGACTTATATAATTGCTTTAGTGAGCAAGTGCCAGGTAACTTGAGTGCAATGTGTTACAAGTAACTAAATGCAAAAACGACAAACAGTAACTTTCAAGTGAAACAAGGAACTAGTACAGTAAGCAATGCAGATATCACTAGTGATCCACAGAAGCACTGAGAAGCCGCGTATTAGGTGGAATTAGCTTCCAGGGAAATAACAAGCAAACAAACAACAAGCATATAAACAAAGCTAGATTCAGCAGGCCTGGATCTAGTCTATGCTAGAGCAAACGAGGTGTACCAATTTCAGTAAGATACAGTTCAAATATTCAGGCACTATAAACCTCTAACTAGAAATTCCCAGCTCAGAAGGGCAGAGTCCAGCCTCTTCTCCCACATGAGTGCAGACCACAAACCTTCTTAATGTAAAATAACTGGCCTGAAGCCCAAGTGCCTAAACCAGAACTAATACCCTTGGACACTGGGCTCTCAATCAGCAGTTCCCAACTTAGAAGGATGAAAGCTACCTGTCTTGCCACCACAGTGCTTGCCACAAACCTTCCTAATGTAAAACAACTGGTCTGAAGCCCAAGTGCTTAATCCAAAAGACTTAGAATGATAGCTACACTTTAATCAAGTTACAACCAAGCAGTAATAAATACAATTTAATACTTTAGAGAATGTCTGGATTAGTGCTCAAGTTACACAAACAAAGCTAGATCCAGCAGGCCCGAATCCAGTCTATGCCACAGCAAACAAGGCGCACCAACTTCGGTAAGAAGCAGTTCAGATATGCATGCACTATAAGCCTTCAACCAGAAATTCCCAGCTCAGAAGGGCATAGTCCAGCCTCTCCTCCCACAAGAGTGCAGACCACGAACCCTCTTAATGTAAAATAACTGTCCTGAAAGCCCAAGTGCTTAAACCAGAATTAATACACTTTTAGAATAACAGACACTGAGCCCTCAATCAGCAGTTCCCAACCTAGAAGGATGTAAGCTACCTGTTCTGCCACAACAGTGCAGACCACAAACCCTCTCAGTGCAAAACAACTGGTCCGAAGCCCAAGTGTTTAAACCAAAAGGCTTAGAATGAGTTACACCAAGCAGTAATAAATACAATTGAGTATTTTAAGATGATGCAAAAGTAAAATGAAGTAGGTAGAAACACAAGTACAGTAAAAGCAGATAATTTTTTTTTTTTTTATCTGAACAAGTGCTGAGATCAAAGAAACAGATTTGAGTGCTGAAACTAGAAAACTGGCTAGTTATAAGAAAAAAAAAAACAAGCCAGAAGGCTTCCCTCAAACACAGAAGGGCCTGGGGGCTCAGAAGCCTACAAATAGTCTATACCACTTAACAGGAAAGGCAGGAAATAAGCTTAATTTTTTGTCTGTTTCCCAGATGCTCTCTTTGTACACAGTAGGAGTGCCTGAAATCAGAATATGATCTCACTGCACTCAGTTGAGTGAGCAAATGAGATGGGCCCAGAGGCAGGCTGAGGGGCGGGCAGTTTCAAGGCCACCAAGATTAACACCAAAACAAAACCAGGGAGGGTGGGTGGGAATAACTGAAGAGCAGAATAACTGCCACTTGAGTTAAATATTCCTTCACACAGTTTAAATCAAATTAAATACTGTATTTTTTAAAAAAAAGTGCAGATAAAGGTACTTAAATTCTCTTATACGTCCAGTTGAATATAACCAAGTTCTTAGCTGGCCAAAGCTGAGGTTTTTAAGCAATAAAAATTTCACAATGCACCACTTAAAAAGGCAAGGACAGGAAATCAAATAACACACTAGCTTCAGTTCAAGTTACTAAAGAGCAGAATAACTGCCACTTGAGTTAAATATCCTTCAATTGACTGCCTGGGTGTGATAGGGTCTTAATTCCTTTTAGGCACTTGTTTTCTGAGGACGAGCAGCAGGTACTAATGAAGGCTAGAAAGCCTTCTAGTAGCTAATCATATTAGCAAATGGAAGAGGTTTATGAGTTGATGCAAATTGCGCAACTAGCATCTATTCAGGGCTAATCGTTCTCTGGTTTTACAATATTTGTGTGAATTACTGTCTGTGGCTTTTCTTATTCCTCTGTCAAGGTTCTTTTATCAACCATATCAGCATGTCTGCCTTGGATCTTTCAAGTCGGACTTGTGTCAAAATGTTCATGAAAGAGATTTTGCCTAAGAGGCCTCCAGGTAAACCGGTGGCTTATTCTTTGAATTTTAATTGCGTTAGAGAAGGTAACACTTGCCCCACTTAAACTGTTCTGGTTGACTTGAGGTTCTTAATGTGGAAAAGTGTTTTACTGATATCTCTGATCTCTGCATGAAGGGTGAATGAGTTGAGAGATGTTGTGGTGAGTGTACTCTACCTCATTTTCAATAGGGATAGGATTTCTTTGAGAACTGGTCCTCCTTTTGTGCCTAAAGTGGTATCTTGAGTTTACTTTAAGCTAAACTTTCCATATCCCCATTTTCATTCCTAAACCAAAAATGAGGGACAAGGGATGCAACATAGCCTGGATGTCCACAGGCACCTTGGTTACTATCTTGGCAAACTTTCTTCTGAATGTAAGAAGGGATGAGCTGTGTCAAAGCAGTCTAATTACAATGATTGTCAAGGTTAGCAAATCTATTCCAGCATGGTCAAGGCCTGCTGTACCAGGGAGTTGGCTTCATCTTTGGGTGTTTTGAAAATGGTTGCATTCTAGAAGTATTTTAGAAGCTGCTACTTTGTTCTCTGTGCATACTTTTACAAAACAGTATAAGCTTGATTTATTTTCTCTAGATCAAGTTTTGCTAGGAGGATTGTCCGTTCTCATGGACTCTTTTTTTCTCCTCCCAGATATAGTTAGCTGTATGGGTAGATTACCATAGTTGAGGCTGCAGCAGCAGTGATCAGTGTGAAGAACAGTACAGTTGTGTAAGTTGAACCTACCATAAAAGTAGATGTTCAGATCATTACTGCTGCAGTAGCCTCTTCTTCCTTCCATCCTAATTGTTTTTATGGTGCTTTTTCATGCCAGGGTGTGGACATGTACTTTTTTTTTCTTTGTGTTCCTAGTGTTTGTCCTTTCTGGGGTCAGCCTCCCTTTCTCTGCTGGTTGGAAAGCTCTGAAGGGCTTTTCACCCAAATGTTTAGTCTGTTCAGCTCAAGCTGCTTGACATTTTGGGCATGTGGAAGGTGCCTTGAAGCTCTGGGAGCTGGACATCTGTTATATCCTTGACAGGATATAACCCATGCCGCTATGGCTACTGCAGCAGTGGTAATTCTGACATCTACTGTTATGGTAAGTACACCTTACACAACTGTACTTTCTCTGGCTTCTGGGCTATGTGGCTGCTTTTAATCACGCTAGTTCTCAGGCAGCGTATTAAATATAAGTACTGCAGTGGACACTGTTCAGTTGCCGTTTTATGTCCTATTCCCTTCATGCACCAATCTGCCTTACTCCAGTATGCAGGAAAAGCATCAGATGCTGATTGACTTCCCCCATAGTGCCATCATGGGTTCATCTGTTCTCTCCACTGCCACCGGTAGCCACTGTAACCATGGTGGCTTTTCTTCCAGGGTGAGGGCAGAGGCATTTTGAGGGGGAAGACTGTTCAAGGTTCTTGGTCATCGACAATGGCTAATTTTCACATCGGTGTCTTGGAGATGAGGACATTCCCAAGTGTTGCGGGTCTTTCCGGACTCCCTCCCCAAGGGTGTGATCTGTGTCTATGTGGACATCATGGAAGTAGTCTGGTATGTCAACAAGCTTGAATGAGCCAGATCATATCCTCAGTGCTTGGAAGCCATGAGAATATGGCAAAGGGCGATGTCTTCTTGTCGCGTTCTAGTTACAACCCACATCTCAGGGACTTCCTATGTTCTGGCAGACAAACTGAGCAGGTCTGTTTTTCTCTGCTGCCAGTGGTCCCTCAGTCAGGAAGTAGTGACACAGATTTTCAGTCTAACTTTGCTGCCATATTTTAGCTTCGTACCTAAACTGCAAATGCAGTAGTTACTTGGCTGTGATTCCTCCACAGGGATAGACATTGAGTGACAGTCTAATCCACATTTGGTCGCTGGGTCTCCTTTATTCTTTTCCTTCCTTTCCTCTGATAAAAGTTTCTTCAGAAAGCTAGGAGATGCAAGGCCAAAGTTATCCTGATTGCTTCTTTTTGGCCCCAGCACCCCAGCAGGTTTGGTTCTCCTTTCTCTGGCCTCATCTAATACATCTGCTTTGAGTGTTGGACTCTCGTCCAGACCTTCTATTTCACCCATCTTGTAAGCCTTGTAAGACCTAAAAAACATGAAATTAAGTGCATGGGTTTCTCCAGTTTTAACTGTGGCCAGGGATGCCAGGTTGCCTGCCTGGTTATTCAGATTTTGTTCTCTCAAAAAAAAAAAAAATGAATCTCAGAAAGGTTTTCCTTTGCAAATGGAAAAGCTCTACTGTATTGGCTTGCTCTAAAGGTGTAGTGCCTTTCTTGATTCATCTCTAATTTTGGACTATGGCAGAATTGTATAAAAGGTCCACTTTTTCAACTACTAAACTATAGCTAGCAGCCATTTCCAGTTTTCACATGGGACACGATCGCACTTCTGTTGCTTCTTTAAAGATTTCCAAGGCCTTTTGAAAGGGACCTTTCTTCTAACACCACCTGTCATGGCCACTGTTCCACCTTGGGACACTGTAATCATGCTATAGGCTTTAACTGTAGCTCCTTTCAAACCCACTTCTTCAGTAGATCTGAAATTCCTTTCTTGGAAAACTCTTTGGTAGCAGTCTTAACAAGGAGGATCTCTGAATTGCTAGCCCTGTCTTTCAGACTTCCTTTTTTTTTTTTCTTCATAAAAATAGGGTATGTTTGAGAGCAGATCCCAATTTCCTTACAAAAGTAGCCTCCAAAGCAAATCTTAATCAATTAATCTTATAGGTAGGTACTAGGCTATTGGCCCTAGGGCCTATACAAGCCTAGCCAAAAAGGTACCCTGGCTTTCGCCACCCAAGAAAATTATTTTCCTGTGCTCCTGTCAAGCAGAACCACAGAAGTGATCCCGGGGGGAATTTCCTATTACCCATCCAATCATCAAGATTTTTCTTGAGTGCTAATGAGGAGCTCTTTTTGACATAAGGTAGTCTGTTCCAGAGTATGGGAAGTCTCTGGGTCAGAAATCTATTCCCCCAGCATGTTCTGTTTATTGTGGTGACAAGGTTTAGGTCCCTAGAGCATGTAGCTCGGAGGGATTGGGATTTCTTTAAGTGGAGCATGTCCAGCAGCTCTGGGTTTGACATAGCTTTGTATGTTAGGCAGAGATCACCTTGGAGTAGGCGATATGTGACTGAGTAAAGCTGGAGTTTTTTTATGACTGTCTGCGTAAGCCATCTGTTTGAGGCCAGTAATCCTCTTTGTGAGGTATTTTTGCAGCCTTTCCAGTTGTAGATGTCTTGTGAGGTACATACCAAAAGGGGCATTGTACTCTAATGGGTCTATGAAATCTTCAATTCTTCCCCCAAAGTTTGCAAATAAAGGGTAGTAACTTTACATTTGCTGGCTGTTCATTAACTCAGATTTTACTTGCACAGGATAAAGTTCATCACTATTTCTTAATTATGTCTTGATATCTTTTCGACTAGCATTGCTACTATTTTAAAGATGAGAAACTTTGTCTGGCAAGCTAAGGGCTCATTCTACCAGATCAATGGCAACCCCCACTGCTTTGTTCGAGTAGGGTTCCCATTGAGTAAATTTGTTCTGTAACTACTATGTCTTTTGTTAATATGTTTATGCATACTAGTTTGTACATATGTGTGGATCCAATACATCCTTTGGCTCCACCAGTCACACAAGTTTACTTCCTTGAATCCAGATGGGTTTTTGGATAGGTTTGGAGTCTGTCCCAATTTTTGAGTTGGACAAAAAAAAAAAAAGACAACATTGGATACGAACGTTATGCATTTCCCATAAAGCTAAATCCGTGTTGTCTTGTTTCTTCAGGTTTAACATTTCTCTCTTTGGCCACCATCCCAAATTGTCACTTGTATAACCCTGGCTGAACAACTGGACCTGACCAGAAGCCTCGTCTCTGTAGGACAGCTCTTCTTGACTGTTCTGCACATTTTATCGTTATTGGCTATGTTGTCAAAGTTGGCATGTGTTAGGTTGTTGGAGAGAATTTATAAATCTTAAGTACGCAAACCCTTTTTGAAGGTAATCTGGGGACCAGAGGAATTGTCGTTAAGAGTAAGAGTCGGAGCCCTGGAACCAAGCTTCTGAAAAAGCGTCCAAGTCAGATCTCCTAAATGAATTGTTGAATCAGACAAAACAAGACAACACTTGTCTATCATTATGGTAAATACCTATCGTTTATTTGCGGGGGGGGGGGGGGCAATGTTTATATATATATATATATATATATATATATATATATATATATATATATATATATATATATATATATATATATATATATATATATATATATATATATAAGATGTTCTTCATACCACATTGCTGCAGTCCTAACACTTGGGGTAGTCCGCTGTCCCAGTCGGCCCGAATACCAAAGTATAAGGCTGACGTCGGTCAAGGCGCATTAGTCTGTCGTCAGGACGTCAGGGTACAAATGCGCATGACCGACGTCATTTCCTCAGTCTTTTTTGCCGCATGGTCCGATGCAGAAGCAGTTTTGCAAGTGCAGGTTGGCGTTCTGAGATTTTCAAGTCGGAGTTTCAGACCGAATCCAAGTTGGCTAAGTACCCCGTTGGGGAATATTTTGGTTTTTTTCTTGCCTCAGTATTTTACCGGATGTCAGAAAAAGTGAATAACTGTATTTCTTGTGGGAAACAGATACCTCATAGGGATTACCATACCTTGTGTATACCTTGCTTAGGGCCTGAGCACGGCGTTGTTCGCTGTCCCTCTTGTGCTAGAGTTAACAAACGGACTAGAAAGAGATGATTAGATTGTGCCAGGTTAGTTTTGGGAAGCGTGTAATTATAAAATGCCGCCGGATGCTCCGGCCGCTTCGTCAAAAAAGCGCAAGGACAAAACAGCAAAGCCTAGGCTGGAAGAACCGTCCGTACCGGACGTCGGTTCTTTAGAGGGCTCGGTCGAGCCAGGGGTTCAGCCAGAAATTTCTTTGGAATCCCAGGGAGAGACTTTATTACTTCCAGATGTGACCTCTCAGGAGGTAGGCCAGGCGGAAGGGGCTTCTCAGGTAGCTGTTCTTCCCTCCCTTCCTAAGGTGGTTAGGCCCTCCCCTGCTGTTTCCAAGGCTTCTCCCAGGGGCAGGCCAGGTTTTGTTTCAGGTGTTACCCCTAGTTCTTCAGGGTCTGTACCTAAGAAGCATATGCTTAAGATGGCAGAAGATTTGATTACAATGATTAGAGGTTCTATGCCCCCTCCTGATAAGAGGCCTAGGGTGGAACCTGAGCTTGGGAGTTTTGAGCAGTGTTCCGATGCTTCTGAGTCTTCGGCTGAAGACTTGCAGGAGTATTCCCCTTACTCTGATTCTGATGTAGATGATTCTACTCCTTCTGCTTCTCCTCCTGAGGATTTTTCATTTTCAGAGACTCTTCATTCCATGAGGGAGCATTTTAAATGGGAAGGTCAGGATTTCTCTGATTCCAGGAAAAGGCTTAGGGAGTTTTTGTTTCTTCCCCAGCATAGGCCTTTAGCTATACCTCCTGTTCTAGATGTGGTGGAGGATGTTTTTGCAGAGGCTTCTCTGAACCCTGACTCTTTGCCTCCTGCTCCAGTTAAACCGGATAGATATTATAGGGTGCCTGAAGCTCATAAATATCTTTTTAAGAGTCCTAGGGCAGACCCAGAAACTGTTTCACAGGGGCCTAAAGGTGTTAAGGCTTCTGTTGTTAAAAATCCTGTTCCTCCAGATAAAGAGGCAAGGGCTTTGGATAGATGGGGAAAGAAAGTGTATACTTCTTCCACTTTGGCCATGAGAGCTTTAAATTGCCAGTTTCACATGTTGAAATACCAAAATTATCTCCTTTCACAATTAAAGTCTAAGGTAGATGCTTTGGCGGAAGGTATTGAGTGTAAAGAGCTGCAGGATTTAGTTCATGTTTCTGAACAGGTGGGTAAGCATTCTTTGCAATGTGGTTTTGATGCTGTGCAGGCCTCTTCGAGGGTGGCTGCCACTGGTTCGGTTCTTCGCAGGCACGCCTGGTTGAGGGATCAGAATTTAGCTGAGCATGTGAAAACAAGGATTTTAGATGCTCCTTTACAGTCTGATGTGTTGTTTGGTTCGCCTGTGGAAGCAGTTCTAAAGAAAATGGAAGACAAGGCTAAGTCTATGCAGACTATTAAAGATTTTTTGCAGGTTCAGCCTCCGAAGTTTAGTAGAAATTGGCCTACTAAGGGATGGACATATCCTGCTTATGATTCCCAGTCTAGGGGTAGGTCTAGACGTGGTAGGGGCAGAGCTCAAGGTTCTTTTAGGCCTAGGACAGGGAGTTCACCTGCTCAGTCTTCTGGTGAGGGCAGGGGTCAGTCCTTTCGTAAACAAACCCAATGACCTGCCTTTTCAGCTGCCAGTGCTTTCTCGTCTGGCAGCACCTTTGGGAGGAAGGCTGGCACTTTTCAAAGAAAATTGGAGTTTAATTACCCAAGACAGATGGGTATTGGATATCATTCACCACGGTTACAGGTTTTATTTCCATACCTTGCCTCCTTTCAAAGGCATGCCAGACATTCCTCCTCTACAAAGAAAAGAGGCTCACAAGCAAATTTCGCTGTTACTCCAAATAGGGGCCATTCAGCCGGTTCCTGTGCCAGAAAGGGGCCTGTTCCTAGTACCAAAGAAGGGGAACACGTGGAGACCAATTTTGGATTTATCTATCCTCAACACTTATCTGGACATTCCCAAGTTCAAAATGTTGACGTTACAACAGCTTTTACCTCTGCTGGGCAAAGATCACTGGATGGTAACTTTGGATCTCAAGGAGGCTTACCTTCATGTACCTATCAGACTAAGTTGCAGGAAGTATCTGCGATTTCGAGCTGGGAATTCCCATTATCAGTTCTCTGCATTGCCCTTTGGCTTATCTACTGCCCAGAGTATTCACAAAGGTTCTGGCTCCAGTGATAGCTTACTTCAGGCTAAAAGGAATACAAATCTATCCTTACTTGGACGACTGCCTGATTCTGGCTCAAGAAAAGGAAGACCTTTACAGCATTTGGAATATGTGATAGCAGTGCTAAGATGCCTGGGGTATTCTGTGAACGAAATAAAGTCCAGTCTAGTACCCTCTCAAGACATGTGCTTTCTGGGTGTGAGACTGAATACAGCAACCCAGATGGCCTTTTAACCCCGGACAAACAAAAGAATCTTTCCCTTTACTTCCATCAACTATCTCTTCAGTCCGGGCTGACTGCAAGGACAGTCCTTCAAGCCTTAGGGTTCATGGCATCTTGTATTCTGGTGCTTCCCAATGCCAAACTGCATATGAGGAAGCTGCAATGGTATCTCAAAAATGTATGGACACAGCACTGCCAGGATTTGGACACTGTCATTCAAATAATACCTTGCATTCAAAAGGAATTTTTGTGGTGGGCTCAGGAATGTCACCTAAACAAGGGACTCTCTGTGACCCGGCCAGAGGCGAGTCAGATTCTAACGACAGATGCCTCAGACATAGCTTGGGGAGCTCATCTGAATGGAAAGTGGATACAAGACAAGTGGCCTGCCAGACTACAGCATCTACATATCAACATGAAGGAGATGTTAGCAGTCCAGTTTGCATTAATGGCTTTCAAGGAGTTACTTCTTCCAGGGCAGGTGTTGATTCTAACAGACAACACAACTGTCATGTGGTACATCAACAAACAAGGGGGAACACATTCTTACCCTCTATGCAGGCAAGCAATGATTTTATGGGAGACTGCGTTCAGCTTGCAATTAACTCTTCAGGCAAGGTTTCTGCCGGGAGCACAGAACTCCTTAGCAGATGTGTTAAGCAGACAAATCATGGATCCCCACGAGTGGAAACTGGATCTTCATGTATTTCGGAAATTGACAGTGTCATGGGGAACTCAAGACATAGATCTGTTCGCTTCTCCACTAAACCACCAGCTGCCAAAGTTTTGCACAAAAAGGTTTCATCACACAGCTTGGAAAGTGGATGCTCTTTCTTTCAGTTGGGAAAATCTTCATGTGTATGCCTTTCCACCTCTGCCTCTTCTCCCAAAGGTACTCCTAAAGGTCAGACAAGACAAGCCAAGGATGATTTTAATAGCTCCAGATTGGCCTCGGCAACACTGGTACCCATTACTGAGGAGTCTGGTAAAGAAGCCTCCATGGCCTTTACCTTTGATTCCACACCTATTGTCTCAGAGGGACGGTCATCTACTCAATGTCAAACTTCACTCTCTTCATCTAACAGCCTGGCATATTCTGTTTTGAAACACAGCAGGTCTCAACTTCCTCAACAAGTTTTGAATGTGATTATGGAAGCCAGAAGACCTAGTACAAGGAAAGTGTACAGAAAAATGGAAGAGATTTTTATTTTGGAGTGCAGCAAAGAATTTGGAGGTTTCTGAGCCTAATTTGAGTGTGGCTCTTCAATATCTTACTGAGTTATTGGACAAAGGTTCGTCTTTCTCTTCCATTAAGATTCATGCTGCTGCAATTTCAGCTCACTATGATTGTGACCCACCATTGTTTTCTCATCCTTTGTTCAAGCTATTTCTTAGAGGGCAAAGAATATAAGACCCCCAATGAGAGCTCCTACTCCTGCTTGGGATCTCAATTTTGTGTTGGAGAAACTTACTCTACAACCTTTTGAGCCTGCGGCTACTGCTGAGTTGAAATATTTGTCATGGAAGACTGCTTTTTTTGTTGGCCATTACTTCTGCAAGAATAGTTTCTGAATTGCAGGCCCTTATGGCGGTTGAGCCTTTTGATTTTCCATAAGGATAGGGTATCATTACGTACTAATCCTTCCTTTATGCCTAAGGTGGTTTCTAGTGTGGCTTTGAACCAAACTATTCATTTGCCTACTTTTTATGCAGATCCCCAAAATAAAGGGGAAAAGATTTTGCACACTTTAGATGTACACAGGCAGTTGCGTTATTATTTAAGCAGGACTAAGGATTTTAGGCAGTCTCAGCAGTTGTTTGTTTCTTTTGCTTTGAGTTCTCAGGGCAAGCCTGTGTCAAAACAAACTATTTCTAAGTGGATTGGGTTTTGCATTACATTTTGTTATTCCCATCATGGCAAGGAGATTCCAGCTGGGATTAGGCCTCATTCCACTAGGGCTACTGCCACTTCAACAGCATTTCTAAGGGGTGGCAACTAAGGATATTTTGGAGGCAGCTACTTGGAGTTCAGTGCATACTTTCTCTAAGCATTACCACCTTCCTCTCTACTCTAAATCTAGGGCTGGTTTTGCCACGGCTATTTTGCAGGGCATGTTGTCAGCTCCTGCTTCTTTATGATTTGCCAGCCTCCCTTACCTCTGCTTTGGGATTCTACCCAAGTGTTAGGACTGCAGCAATGTGGTATGAAGAACATAGTACAGTTTTGTACCTACCATAAATGTAGATGTTCGAAGATCCACATTGCTGCAGTCCAATTTACCCTCCCTCCTTCCCCTCTGTGTTTAGGGGTGGTTGTGTGGGTGGGGTTATACTCTTGTAAATTTGTATATATTGTATATATAATTGGTGCAGGAGTGTTTGGTGTTTCTTGGTTTTGGGCCTTATCTTTTTAGGGTCTTCTGACATCTGGGGCAAGAAAAGACTGAGGAAATGACGTCGGTCATGCGCATTTGTACCCTGACGTCCTGACGTCAGACTAATGCGCCTTGACCGACGTCAGCCTTATACTTTGGTATTCGGGCCGACTGGGACAGCGGACTACCCCCAAGTGTTAGGACTGCAGCAATGTGGATCTTCGAACATCTACATTTATGGTAGGTACAAAACTGTACTTTTCTCTTTACCATCAAACTATGAGAAGTATCATATCTAGCCGTGACTGGTAATGAGGCTTAAATATTTTGGATGCCTCTCTGTTGGTCCCAAGGATAGAGGGATAGAGCCCAAGTTTCTAGAGTTTGATGAATATGGGGTGGGGGGGGGTGGGGGTCAGTGGTAATAGCAGGATGAAAATGCAGAGACAGATGCGAGTAGCACTGCTAGTGAGACTGAGCGATGTAGGTTCTTAAAGGCCTAAAGTTGATGTCCTTCCATTTCACTGTTGAAGTATCCTTTACAGTGGGGATCCCCTGCCAAGGGCAGCCTGAAATCTGGCCAGTGTACCAAGGGTGCACCGTACGTCATACTTATGCTTCCTGCTTAGGGCCCAATGGTGATATCTGATGTACCATCCTCAGGACAACTTTGGCCCAGTCTGAATGCTGTTTTCGATCGTCTGTCTGAATACTTGTTTCGTTTGCTGGTTCACCAAGCTGTTTTCAGATGAGTGCCTTGTTGGGGTTTTGTTGTCTTTTTTCCTTTGCTTTTGTCACTTGTGGGGTTCATGTTATCCAAAAAGGATTTGTGGGGTTAGTCATCCAGAAAGGGTAAATTCCAGTGCAGGAGACAAATTCCCCTTAAAGACAGTCACGATTAGTGTTTATTTTGTGTAGGTGCTTCCCACAACTATATGTTCTGTTCTATTTGCCAGGCTTTCATTTGGAAGACTCTGCATAGCCGGCTTCTTTGACCATATATTTAGAAAGTCAGTGTCTTAAGCTTTTGGCAGAAGGCACTATGGAAGGAACTTGCTGCTCCAAGGGTCATCTGTCGATGAAGCCCAAGAAAGTTAGGTCTGATTGTTTGGCTGTGCCCCCTCTGCCAGACATTTCTCTCGAGGCTGATGAAAGCCTGAAAGATCGCTTGGCTCTAGGGTTAGATTCCTCTGCCATGTCTGCTTCGGAGGCTGGCTTGGATCCAGCTTCATGTACGTCCCTGGAGGCCTTGCAGACAACCACTTCAGATGTTTAGGGAGAACTGCAAAGCTGAATTTTACCAAAGGGTCTAGGGGTATTCATCAGATTTTGGTTAGGATGGATGTACTGACTACCATTATAGTGTCTTACGGGGTCTGAACCTTCTATGTTTTACAAGGCTGAAGTCCCTCTAAAGGAGAAACAAAGAAAAAAAATGTTTCTTACTCCTAAGGACCCTCAGAGCGAATAGCAGAATTTCACTCAAGGTTTATGGCTTTGAAGATTCCTCAAAGTTTCTGTTCAAGCCACCCTTGGTCATTTCCTCTTAAGAGGCCTAGGGAACAAGATTTTGTTGGAGGATTCAGATGAGGAATCCCTTGCATATTCTTCTCAGATTCCTTCTCCCGTAGACTATGGTTCTGAGGAAGAGGAGTCCACTAGTCCCAACTGTCCTTTGGAGATTTCCTTTAGGGATATGATTTACAGAATGATGGAATTCTTCAGGATTGTGCCCAGGTTTCTGAGGTTCAGAAGTGGTATTATGAGCTCTTGCAAATGGGCTGTCCTACACCACCTACTGTTCCTCCTGTTCTGGCTTGCTGGATCCCTTTTGTACTGCATCTTAGGCTCCTGATTCACAGCCTCCCTGATAGGTTTTATAAGGTGCCTGATGATTGCAGGTTCCTTTTGTAAGTGCCAATCAGCTGACCCTTTTGTGGTGTCTGTTGCATCTGACAAGCCATCAAAGTTGCCACTTTCTACAAAGTTGCTTCCTTCTGGTAAGGACAAAAGAAGAGTGGAAAGACTAGGTAAGAAGGTGTATAGCTTGATTACCCTTGATTTTTAGAGCTGTCAGTTATCAGACCCATGTGATGACTTATGTTTTCACTTTTCTGTCTCTGGCCTGTCAGGTTATTTCTGACCTTCCTAACTTTGAGGGGGAAGACTTCTGCACTGTCCTTGTTACAGACCTCAGGTGGTTCTCCACTCCATTGAATGCAGTTATGATGCAGCAGATGCCTGTTCTAGTTATGCTGATTTTGGCTTTGTGCTGAGAAGATATTCCTGGCTTTGACTCTTACCTTAAATTGATGGTTGCTCCTTTGGATAACAAGCATTTGTTTGGTGCTGCTGCTGCAGATTTAAGACCCTACAGGAAAAGGGTAAGGCTTTACATGATTTAAAACATATATTTGTTTCTCCTGTGCCTAAATTCCAAAGCAATTAACCTAATAAACCGGCCTTTGTTCATAGGTAGTTTTGCCCTCCATCCAAAGGTAAAAAGAGTGGTAGAAGGGCTCCTCCTAAGACTACCCTGATTTCTTTAGCTCAAACAAATCTTTTCCTGATAGAACAGTTGCTGTCTGACTTTCCTGTTCTTCTTAGCCACATTCCTCTTTCTCCTCTTTTTTTCTCTCTCTTCCTGTTTGGTTAAAGATTACTCAGGATTCCTGGGTTTTCTATTTGCCAAGGGGTACTACTTGGTCTGGAAATCTCTTCCCCATTTCATGGGAATTCCTCAGGTCCCTCAGGAATAATTGCCTTTTTTTTTTTGCCAGCGATGCTTCAGGATCTCTTGACTTAGGAAATTATTCAGAAAGTTCCAGTTTCTGAAAGAAGGGGGTTTTAATTCCAGAATGTTTTGGTCCCAAAGAAAGAGGGCACTTGGAGAGCCATAGTGGATCTCTCTGTCTTAAAACACATCTTTGAAGGTCCTTTCCTTTCGGATATTGTCCCTTCAGATCTTGTTCCGTCTGCTGCTTCCTCAGGCTTTGCTAGTTTTTCTGGACCTTAAAGGGACAGTCCCAGGGATTTTTTGTTTTGATTCAGCCTTTGTTTTCATTTCGGGTTTGCCTTTCTGAGCATGCTCACTTTTGATTGAGGGGGGTGGGGGTGGAGCACCTGAATGAAGTTTCAAAGGTGTTAGTCAAATTGCAGTTGTACTGACAGCAGCAGTCCCTGTAAGCCATTCATTAGTTTATCCGTGCATTTTATCCACTGAGAAAAGTAGCCTTTCAGGCATTTGACCTGACTGCTGTTGCTACTCTAGAAAGCACATCAGTAATGCAAGGCTTTTAAAACATTAGTAAACAGTTTGTTTCTTTAATTTCATCTTTTATTCTGTGCTGATTGTGAATCATGGCCATCTAGAACAATTTTATGACCTAGCTTCTACCTATAGAAAGCATCGGAGTCAGACAAACAGTGGAAACAGTATTTCTCTTTCTTGCATGTTTTAATGTATTATGATTTTTGAATACTAGCCTGGTGTAGTGGCTTTCTAACCAGTTAGTAATTCCATAGCAGGTGTGTGACAGATGGTTCCTTTTTCACCTTCTAGTTTGACATGTGCTGATTTCTGACTGTTACTACACAAAGGCACTACTTTTATGAGTGGGCTGCTTGTACATCTGTAGAAGCATGAGTGATGCAAAATTTAAAAATTAGTATACACTGATATTCCTTTTCCCTGGCACAGCTTTCTTTTTTTTAAATATGAGCCAGGAGCTGGGGACATAGTTCCCCAATCCAATGCAAGTCAGAGAGGAACACAAATCCA
This sequence comes from Protopterus annectens, assembly GCF_019279795.1. Classification (NCBI taxonomy): domain Eukaryota; kingdom Metazoa; phylum Chordata; order Ceratodontiformes; family Protopteridae; genus Protopterus; species Protopterus annectens. Next base: position 325,093,856 of record NC_056741.1, on the reverse strand, counting down.
AAGATTAGTTAAACCTGGGAGCTGAAAAGAGACTAACTGTGGGCTTAAAGGATACTTAAAAGTAAAATGACACTGTGGATGGGAATGAAGTGAAGTGGGTGTGGCTTCTGTCAGTTTAACTTTGACCCTAATTTTTAAACACTGGGATTGTGCCTTTAAGGATGCTTATCTTCATATCCCTATTAATCCCCTTTTCAGGAAGTTTTTACATTTCTCTGTTGCTTCCTGGCATTTTCAGTTCTCTGCTTTGCCCTTTGGTGTCTCTACTGCTACAAGGGTATTAATCCAATGCCTTGCTCCTATGATTGCTTTTTGCAGGTTATTGATGGGGGGGGGGGGTGCAGGTCTTTCCCTACCTAGACGGCCTTCTTTTTCAGGTCTCCTCCAGAGATTCTAGTGCAGCATCCTCACCTTACCATTTCTCTCCTGCAAAGCCTGGGGTTCACTATAAATTTCCAGAAGCGCTTCCTGACTCCTTCACTGGATAATGTGATTCTGAGTTGCAGGTTCCAGACTGTTCCAGTGCTGGCATCCCTTCCTACCAAGGGTTTAACTCTGCCTTCTTTCAGTTCTTTCTTCCTCTGGCCTCAGTTACAGCCAGGGAATTTCTGAAATCTCTGTTTCATGGCCTCTACCATTCTTATGCTCTGTGAAGCCAAACTCCACATGAGAAAGCTTCAGTGGTTTCTAAATTCAGTTTGGCTTCAGCACTCTCACCCTCTAAATTTCATAGTCCCTTTTCTTCTGTGCCTTATTAATGGAATTTTAGGTGGTGGATTTGACAGCTGTTACTCAATCTGGGGCTTCCTTATCAGCCTCTACTCCATTATCAGGAGCTGTTCAGACATGTGAAGGGGGCTGCTTCCGGTTCTCTTAAAGTGCAAGGCCCCTGGTCGCTTCAACAAAAAGACCACATCACTGTCAGAGATGAGAACTCTTCTGTTGGCTTTTCAGGCATTTCATCCCCTTCATTCCAGGGTCCCTCAAGGCACTAACAGACAATACCACAGTGATACAGTGGTTGTCTGAAGAAGTCTCTGTTGAGTGATTAAGTGGAGAGATGAAAGCGCTTACCATTGGTGCTATTAAAGTTTGGTGTTTTCCTAAGCTACTGCTTCATTATTTTTGTTTTGGTTGGAGTTTCTGGAGTATTGGCTGCTTTGTGTGTGGTAATACCACAGTGATGTGGTATGTCAACAAGCGGGGAAGCGAGATCTTGTATCCTCTGCTGGTTAGCACTTCAAATGTATGTGCTAGCTATGCTGTCAAGTGACACTTAAAGCAATTTACATTCTTTTGGGTCAGAACATTGTAGCAGACTGAGCAGGTTCATATCACAATCCCACGGGTGGATGCTTCATAGGGGTGTGTTTCTGGACATTGTCCAGAAGTGGGGTACTCCTCAAGCAGACATGTTTGCCTCCCCTCTGAAAAGACAATCCCCCCCCCCTTTTTTTTTTGTGCCAGAGCCCCTTGTCCTCTGGTCTTATTCATGAGCTTTCACACTCTCCCTGATGTCCTTCAAGAATGCAACTGCAGTCATAACATATGGGTTGTCCTGCCTCAGGCAGCCCTCGGTCGGCCGGATTCCAAAGTCTGGGTCCGACGTCGGCTCATGTCACATTTCTCTCCGACGTCAGAGCGGCTGGAGTATATAAGCATCAGCCGACACAATCTTCTTCAGTCTTTCTTGCCGCGCGGTGCCCGAAGCAGAAGCAGTTCGCGAGTGCCGGTCGGTCAGCTCCGGTATTCTTCGAAACCGAAGTCATCAAAAAAGCTAAGTACCCCATTGGGGACCTTTTCTTGCCTCAGCCGATGTCAGAAATTACTGAAAAAGTAAATAATTGTTTGTCTTGTGGTAAACAAATACCTCATAAGGATTTCCACTCTTACTGCCTCCCTTGCCTTGGCCCAGACCACGACGTCTTGGCCTGTGCCGCCTGTGCTCGCTTCAACAAGCGCACTCTCAGGCGCCGGGCGGAGTTCGCTGAAGATTTTTTCGGCGAAAAATTTGATTATACAATGCCGTCGGAACAACCGACAACGCAGACTCCTAAGAAACGAAAAGACCGGGACCGACATCCTCAGCCCGTGGCTTCCACCGACACCACACCAAAATTAACCGCGAGTGCCCCGGTTCCCTCTGAGGCGGTTATTCCACCACTCCGAACCGAAGACACCGCATTACCGATACCTCCGATACCGGAGGCCACTCCGTCAGTTATTGATTTTCCTCCGGATACCGAAACCGAGGAAATGCCCGAGACCATTGCTGTTGATAAGGTCACTCCTGCACGTGGAGCGGCTAGGCCTCCCATGTCCACCTGTCTATCAAGGCCTACACACGTGCCAAGGCAGCCAGCAAGTCCAAGCATCTTACTGCTAAAACCTTACCTCAGCCTACTCCTGAAACTCAAATCATGTCCATGGCCACAGATTTAATTTCCCTGATCAGAGGTTCCCAGGCCCATCCTGAGAGAGGATCCCAGCCTCCTCCTGATAAGAGGCCCAGGGTTGAACCCTCTGACCCTCTTCCTTCAGATGAAGTTTCTGAGGACTCTGTTCACTCCGAAAGCCAGGAAGAGCCCTTCCAGACCTATGAGGATTCAGATGCAGAGGACTCCATTCCCTCGGCCTCTCCTCCTGAGGATATTTCTTTTGGGGAAGTTCTGCATTCCATGAGGGAGCATTTTAAGTGGCAAGGCCAGGAATTTTCAGATTCCAGAAAGCGCCTTCGAACCTTCCTCAAAAAGCCTCAACACAGACCCTTAGCTATACCTCCTGTGCTTGATGTTTTGGATGACTTATACTCTGACTCCAGTGTTACCCCTGATACTCTTCCTCCTGCTCCTGTCAAGCCTGACAGATACTATAGGGTCCCAGAAACCCATTCTCATTTATTTAGGGCCCATGCTGTTGATTTAGAAACAATTTTCCAGGGGCCTAAAGGGGTTTCAGCTACCACCTCCAAAAACCCTTTGCCTTCCGACAGGGAAGCAAGGTCCTTAGAGAGATGGGGGAAGGTTTACACCTCCACTACTTTATCTATGAGAGCTCTCAATTGTCTCTTTCACATGTTTCAATATCAGGATTTCCTGTTAGATGATTTACAGAAAAGATTGGCCTGTCCTGAACCTTTAGATAGGAAGTCTTTGCAGGAGGCTGTGCATAATTCTCAGCAGGTTAGCAATCACTTTTTACAGTGTGGATAATGATGCATTGGAGGCTTCATGTAGGGCAGCTATGACAGGGGTGGTCATTCGTAGACATGCATGGTTAAAAGAACAACCTTTACCAGATCATGTTAAGGCAAAACTTCTTGACACACCCTTGGAAAAGAACAAGCTTTTTGGTGCTAATGCTAAAGATGTGTTGAAGTCCATTGAGGAAAAAGCCAAGTCAGTTCAGACAGTCAAAGATTTCCTCCAGGTTCAGCCGCCCAGATTCAGCAGGAACTGGCCTTCTAAAAACTGGTCCTTTCCTAATCCTGAAAGATTTCAAAGGGGCAAAAACAGGTGTGCCCGAGGAAGAGGGCAATACAGAGGATCCTACAGTGGATGACAATGGCAACCAGCAAACCAAAGAAGTGACACAGGGGTTTCTCCTGCCCCGCAGGGACAATCTCAATGACTTTCCTCTAGTTCCGCTGACCAAGGAGCAAACAGAAGCTCCTTTGGGCGGAAAGTTATCTCTGTGTTCAAAAAATTGGCACAAACTGACAAAAGACAAATGGATTTTGGACATTATAGACCACGGTTACAGGTTCCACTTTCATACCTTGCCAAGAAAACAAGGCATGCCAAACCTTCCACAAAATCAGAGGGCAGAGGCTATCAAGCAAATTTCTCTGCTTGCTCAGATCAAAGCAATAGAAAAAGTTCCACAACAAGAACAAGGTCAGGGGTTTTATTCAAGACTGTTCCTTGTTCCAAGAAAAGAAACTCAATGGAGACCAATACTGGACTTTTCCGCTCTAAACACTTTTCTCTTAGTACCAAAGTTCAAAATGCTGACTTTACAGCAACTCCTTCCCGTGCTGGGCAAGGGGTCTTGGCTGATTACCCTGGACCTCAAGGAGGCATACCTGCATGTCCCTATCAGACACAGCTACAGAAGATACCTCAGATTTCTTGCAGGGCCAGAGCATTATCAATTCTCAGCATTGCCATTTGGCTTGTCTACTGCGCCCAGAGTATTCACAAAATGCCTGGCATCAGTAATTGCTCATTGCAGGCTCCAGGGGATTCAAATCTACCCGTACCTGGACGATTGCCTCATACAAGCGGACAACAAACTAACCTTGACAAAAAACTTGAATTATGTCATACACTTGCTACAGGCTCTGGGATACACAGTCAACTTTCAAAAGTCAAGACTTCAGCCAGCCCAGCAAATAACCTTCTTAGGAGCCAAACTAGACACAGCCTCTCAAATGGCTTACCTGACAGAAGACAAGCAAAAGAAGTTAACTCATTACTTCAAAAGTTTAGCAATGCTCACCCAGATGACTGCAAGGAGTTTCCTACAGGCCCTGGGTTACATGGCATTCTGCATTCTCTTGGTCTCACTAGCAAGACTACACATGAGAAAGCTTCAATGGTACTTAAAAAGCTTATGGTCTCAACACAGCAACAACCTAGAAGCAACTATTCCACTCATTCCATGTCTTCAAAAGGAATTTCTATGGTGGGCCACAGTAAGCCAGTCAAACACAGGCATGCCGTTCAGAAAACCTCAGATAACACAGACAATGACCACAGACGCCTCAGACCTTGGATGGGGGGGCGCACATGGAGGGCAGATGTATTCAAGGGCAATGGTCCCCAAAGGAAACACATCTGCATATCAACCAAAAAGAAATGCTAGCAGTAATGCATGCCATCGAGGCCTTTGGACAAGAACTTCAACAGGGCCACCTACTAATACGGACAGACAACACCACTGTGATGTGGTACATAAACAAGCAGGGGGGCACTCATTCTTACCCCCTTTGCAGACTGACAATGAATCTTTGGGAAAAATCACTGGGTCTAAACATACAGCTACAATCCCAGTTTGTTCCAGGCAAAGACAATGTTCTGGCGGACAGTCTAAGCAGGAATTTCCTAGACCCCCACGAATGGAGGCTACATCCAGACATCTTTATACGACTCACCTCGACATGGGGCAGGCCGGAAGTGGACCTATTTGCCTCCCACCTCAATCATCACTTACAAAAGTTCTGCTGAAGGACATATCATCCACAAGCATGGAAAGTAGATGCCCTCTCATTCAACTGGAGCTCCCTAATAATTTATGCATTCCCACCCCTGCCACTGATGACCACAGTGTTATTAAAGATCAAGGCAGAGCAACCGAAGGGGATCCTAATAGCTCCAAGACTGGCCAAGACAACACTGGTACCCACTACTACGGAGCATATGTCACAACAAAACGTGGGCCCTTCCACAATGGCCCCAACTTTTGACTCAACACAACTTCAGGACTGTTCATCCCAACATCCAGACTCTACAGCTAACAGCTTGGGAAATCCCATAAATAACCTCAATTTACCTCTCTCCAAGGAAGTTCAGCAGATACTAACAGACGCCCGCAGACCATCCACCAGAAAGGCTTACTCAGCCAAATGGAAGAGATTCAGCATTTGGAATACCAACAAGGGTCATGATGCATCACTTTTGAGCATCCCACTCATTCTGGAATACTTGGCAGATATGTTACATAACGGACTCTCATACTCTTCCATAAAAATACATGCTTCAGCTATCTCAACTAGATACAACACTGATCCACCTGTGTTTTCACATCCTTTGCTAAGGCAATTTCTTAGAGGAATCACAAGAATATAAAGCCCCCAAGAAAGGCACCAGTACCAGCTTGGGACTTCAATTTTGTCCTAGAAAAATTGACTCTACCTCCCTTCGAGCCAGCAGCTTCTGTGGATTTACAATTTCTTTTTTGGAAGACAGCTTTCCTGCTGGCCATAACCTCAGCAAGAAGGGTTTCGGAATTACAGGCCTTAATGGCAATACCACCGTTCATAACTTTTCACAGAGACAGGGTCTCCCTACGAACCAAACCTACTTTTCTGCCAAAAGTGGTATCCAGGGTTTCTTTAAATCAAGCAATTCACCTGCCTACTTTCTTTCCCAATCCTGAGAACAAAGGGGAAAGACTGTTACATACCTTGGACATACACCGACAACTTCGCTACTACCCAGACAGAACCAAGACCATTAGGAAGTCTGATAAGCTTTTTGTAGCTTACGCCCCTGGAGTACAAGGAAAAGCAATTTCCAAACAGACAATTTCAAAATGGATTGGACATTGCATCAGATTCTGTTATTCCTTCCATGGAAAGAGTGTGCCAGCCAATGTCAGACCACACTCCACCAGAGCTACAGCCACCTCTACAGCTTTTTTAAGAGGGGTGCCTACAAAAGACATTCTAGAAGCTGCTACATGGAGCTCCGTGCATACATTTTCCAAACACTACAACCTCCCTTTATATTCCAGATCCATAGCTGGCTTTGCTTCGGCAGTCCTGCAGGGATTGATAGCTACACCATCCTTTTCCTAGAGCATACCACCTCCCCCAGCTAAGCTATGGTATTCAACCCATATGTTATGACTGCAGTTGCATTCTTGAAGGACATAGTACAGTTTTGTACCTACCATAAATGTAGATGTCCGATAGATATGCAACTGCAGTCGGGTTTTCCCTCCCTCCTTCTCCTCTATGCCTTGGGTCCACTCCTCTCCCTATTATCCTTAGCTGGGGATATCTGTTATGATGCATCTGTTTTTTGCTTATTTATTGTCTGGAAACCTATTTTTGTCTTCCAATTTGATTACAGCCTTCATTGGAGGGCACCTGGCATCTGGGGCAAGAAACACTGAAGAAGATGGCGTCGGCTGATGCTTATATACTCCAGCCGCTCTGATGTCTGAGAGAAATGTGACATCAGCCGACGTCGGACCCAGACTTTGGAATCCGGCCGACCGAGGGCTGCCTGAGGCAGGACAACCCATATGTTATGACTGCAGTTGCATATCTATCGGACATCTACATTTATGGTAGGTACAAAACTGTACTTTGTAAGGCATACTGCAACAGTGAAATGGAAGGACGTAGTACAGTTGTGTAAAATCTTGCCATAATGGTAGATGTCTTCCTCTTAACTGTTGCAGTATTGACTCCCTCTCTCCTCCTCCTGGTTCTTTTCCTTTCTGGATGTGCCTGATACTTCTCCAATCCTTGGACTGCCGTTCCTACTGGGGCTGTCACTTCTGAGGATGGTACATCCGATATCGCCTTTATGCCCTATGATGTACGCGACGAGAAATTGTAGTTTATTGGCTGTTTGCGCTTTCTTTCATATCTTTCAACTTTCTCCCAACTTTCCTGTAGCTAGTCTAGTCCGTATACAGATTTACTGTGTCCAGCAGTATTTGTAAGCTTCTGAGCGGTGCCAAAGTCTGCTCTTCAATTTTTTCCTTAGATCTGCTAGTTCTCTCCTGCACTTTTACTAGTTTTAGTCCAACACTTTGCAAGACTTCTTGTAGCAATTATTGTAGCACACAAGTGCTGTCAGCACTAAACGTTCTACAAGGAAACTGCTCCAGTACTTATAATTGATACCCACTCCTCCAGGCATGTCTAAAGGTCAGTTCCCTGTGCTTTCTTCTGTTAACCTGGTGAACTTCTGCATCCTGATGCAATGTTCAACTGCCTCATGTACACCGACAAACCACTCCTCTTATCTCCCAACAATCAGACTTGAGAGATGCCCTTATACATCCAAATTGGAAGCCATGCACTCTCCAGCCAAGTCCAGAACAGCTGGTCAAGAGGAGGTCAGCACTTGCTTCACACCACATGGAACACACGGCCCTCCAGAATACACACCAGCCCTGCCTTCACATAACACAAACCACACACCCACTTTTGTGGAGGCTCTCAATAAAAATCTACCCAAACAAGAGACTTTCAAGGCAGAAATGCACTCTACCACCACAACACTAATCACTGGACACACAACTCTCCTAAACAGTGTGCCACTCGACCAAAACCCCGAAGGCAAACCAGCATACCCACCACACTATAGTCATAGGTGACTCGATAATAAGGCAGATTGATGTCCCACTCACTAGGTTCACTAAGTAGAAAGTAACAGCTGCCTATCAGGTGCCAGCATCAGCCACATAACGCACGCACTCTTGTCCCTCAACAGGTACAAATATGACTGTCATTGTACATGTGGGTGTGAATGACCTGAAACGTACCTCCCTGGACTACATGAAGAGACATGGAGGAGCTCTCAGATTATGTAGCCCAGGCAGGTATGACCCTAGCCATGAACAGTATCCTACCATCACCCACAATGATACCACAGTACAATGGAAAACAATTGGCTAAGTTTCTGGTGATACTCTAAGGGGATCCAGTATCTGTCTGCCTGGGATGACATGATTGTCAGACCTCGATGGTTTGCCAGAGATGGACTGCATCCGTCACCCCTGAGCTTCCAGATATAGGCCAAGGCTCTTGCCACCCCTATAGTACCTTTTTAGGCGGTGTTCCAAAGACCAAATTACCACCGTAACAGCTACAAAGAAATGCAATTTGAGGGTCCTACTGCTCAATGCTAGAAGTCTAAATCTCAAAATGCACTCGCTCGAAGCACTCCTTAAAATGGAGAACATCGACATTTGTGCTGTAACAGACCTGGTTCAAGGCAGCAGAAAGCACCCCTACACTACCTGGCTATAACTCTTTCCACACCTTTTGGCCCTGGAATTTGGACCGAAGCTCCAAAGACTGTGGTGTTTCCATATTCATAAAGGATGCACCTCCAGACTGGTAGCCCAACATAACGCATCAGAGATGCTTCAGGTATAGCTAACACTGGGTAAGACAGCGATTCAGGTTGTAGCCTGCTATAGGTCCCCAACCATGTCGCAAGACTCGCACTCCACGTTCCTAAGCACCCTGGAGAATATTGCAGGCCAGCCTAACACTCATACTAAGCAACTTCATCTACCTCTCCATTAACTGAGAAAACTACTCCTGTACTAATACACTTGCCCAACGTTTCCTGGAGTTCATTAATTCCAATGCCCTGGGCCATCTCTATGTTCATCGTGTTACCCTGCTGCAGTCATCACACTTGGGTTATTCTGTCGTCAGGCGGTCCCGCAGTCGGCCGGAATTCCAAAGTCTTGGTCCAGCGTCGGTTGCTGTCGTTTCTTCCCTGACGTCAGTGCGCCAGGGGTATAAATAATGCATCCAACGCCATCTTCTTCAGTCTTTCTTGCTGCGCGGTGCCCGAAGCAGAAGCAGTTCGCAAGTGCCGGTCGGCCGACTCCTGAGATTTTTGAACTCTAATTTCAGACCGAAGTCTTCAATAAAGCTAAGTACCCCATTGGGGGAAACTTTTCTTGCTTCAGACCGATGTCAGAAAAAGTTAACAATTGTATTTCTTGTGGGAAGCAAATACCTCATAAGGATTTTCATTCTTACTGCATACCTTGCCTAGGCCCAGACCACGACGTCACTAGTTGTCGTTTTTGTGCTAGGTTTAATAAGCGTACTATAAAAAGACGCTTTGATTTCGCATGACACTACGGTAGAAAATTTAACTACACTATGCCGTCGGAGCAACCGACTACCGGCGTGCACAAAAAAACGCAAGGATAAGGACAGGCAGCTTAGACTCAAGCCGGACTCTGAGGCCTCTGCTGGTCCGGTCTCCGGTTCACCGGTCTTCAGTGAGGTTCCAACGCAGCCCCTGACTACCGCAGATCAGGAACCTGAGACCGCTTCGGAACTTTTGGCGGAAAGTACCAGGCCGACATAGCCATTTTGTTCAGCCCCTACCGACGACACCGCTGAAAAAGATATCTGTGCTGCAGAAACACCGTCTGTTTCTGAAGGCGTCTTCAGACTGACTATGCTCACCATTAAAACATACCCTAAGACGAAGACTCCTATTAAACCTAAAAAGACTGCACTTCAGTCCCCTGTTCAAGGCCCCATGCCTAAGAAACAGATGCTCAAAATGGCTGAAGATTTGATCTCTCTAATCAGGGGTTCCCAACCCCCTCCTGTCAAAAGGCCTAGACAAGAGGAATATTATGCATCCTCTGAACAAGTGTCCATTTCCTCAGGCTCCTCAGAGGACCAGGATTACTCCTTCTCCCCTTATGAAGATTCTGGTGCTGAGGATTCCATTCCCTCAGCTTTTCCTCCTGAAGACTACTCCTTTGGGGTAACTTTACACACTGAGGGAACATTTTCACTGGGAAGGTCAGGACTACTCCGACTCAAAGAAAAGGCTCAGAGTTTCTTTTACTCCCCCAACACAGACCACTTGCCATCCCCCCAGTTTTAGACATTGTGGATGATGTTTACTTAGAATCCAGTTTGAACCCACACACTCTGCCTCCTGCTCCGGCCAAACCTGACCAATACTATAGAGTGCCTGATTCCCACAAATTTCTTTATAAAAGCCCTGTTGCTGATCCAGAGACCATCTCCCATGGTCCCAAAGGGGCTAAGGCTTCTATAGCAAAAAATTCTGTACCCTCTGAAAGGGACTCCAGAGCACTAGACAGGTGGGGAAAAAAGGTTTACACCTCAGCCACTCTAGCTGTGAGGGCACTAAATTGCCAATTTCACATGTTAAAGTATCAGCAATTTCTTATATCTCAGTTAAAACAAAGAATGAGCACACACCCTCAACAGTCTGAATTGAAAGAAATGCAGGATCTGTTGCACGCAACTGAACAGATGGGCAAACATACTTTACAATGTGGGTTTGATTCTTTAGAGGCTTCCTGCAGAGCACCTGTCACTGGTCTGTTATACGTAGGCATGCTTGGTTAAAGGAACAAACTGTGCCTGATCATGTTAAAGCAAAGCTTCTAGATGCTCCCTTTACAGCAGGATGTTCTTTTTGGAGTTAAAGCAGAAGTAGTCTTGAAGAAAATGGAGGATAAGGCAAAATCCATGTAGACAGTCAAAGATTTCCTACAGGTACAGCCCCCTCGCTTCCGCAGAAATTGGCCAACAAAAAATTGGTCCTTTCCAGCTACTGACAGACCACAGAGGGGTAAATACAGATGTGCAAGAGGCAGAGGACATCCTCAAGCCCAGTACAAACCTCGCCAATGGGGCACTGCAACACAGAAGGGAGGAGGAGACAGGTCCCAAACTACCAGAAGGCAAACTCAATGACTAGCACCTCATCTGGCCAAGCAACAATATCTTGGCAGCCCCCTTGGGAGGAAAACTCGCACTTTTTTCAGACAACTGGCACATTGTCACAAAGGACAAATGGGTCCTAGACATAATTTCACGAGAATACAGATTCCATTTTCACACCTTGCCAATGAAAAGAGGAATGCCAAACCTGCCACAAAATCAATGCGCAGAGGCATAAAAACAAATTACAGCTCTCCTGGATATGAGAGCCATTCAACTGGTACCTACTCGAGAACAAGGCCAAGGATTTTAATCAAGACTCTTTCTAGTTCCCAGAAAGGACAATGCCTGGAGACCAATTCTGGACCTTTCAATTCTAAACACCTTCTTACAAGTACCCAAATTCAAGATGCGAACACTACAGCAGCTTCTTCCCATGTTGGGCAAGGAAGCATGGCTACTTACGTTGGACCTCAGAGGCATACCTGTATGTCCCTATCAGAGAAAATTGCAGAAGATACCCCCGTTTCATTGCAGGTTCAACCCATTACCAATTCTCTGCACTGCCCTTTGGCTTATCTACTGCGCCCAGGGTCTTCACAAAATGCCTGGCACCAGAAATTGCATACTGCAGACAAAGAGGAATTCAAATATACCCATACCTGGACGACGGCCTCATCCAAGCAGAAAGCATGGACATCCTTTTACAACATCTGACTTTTGTAAAACATCTTCTAAGTTCCCTGGGGTACACAGTAAACGAAAAGAAATCAAAACTAGTACCCTCACAAAATGACATTCCTGGGTGCCAGCTTGAATACAACGGCCCAGAAGGCTTATCTGACGCCAGACAAACTACAACTGACTCAATATTCCAAAACAATGGCAACAAAGACCCAACTACCTGCAAGAAAAATTCTGCAGGCCTTGGGCTTCATGGCATCTTGCATATACTACTAATACCATTTGCAAAGCTGCATATGAGGAAATTACAGTGGTACCTAAAAAGCGTATGGTCTCAACACAGCCACAGCTTGGACACAATGATATCTCTCATTCCCTGCCTACAACAGGAGTTTCTATGGTGGTCACAGGCATGTCACCTCAACAAGGGTCAGCCTTTCCCCTTGCCCCCAGCCAGGCAATCTATGACAACAGATGCTTCGGGACTATACCTGGAGGGCACACATGGCGGGACAGTGCTGTTCAAGGCGTATGGACTGCAGATCGAAGGAATCTGCACATCAGTCAAAAAGGGATGCTAGCTGTACAGAATGCTCTGACAGCCTTCAAGAATCTATTGCATCCAGGACAACTTACAATAAGGGCGGACAACACCACAGTAATGGGGTACATAAACAAGGGGGCACACACTCCTACTCTCTATGCAGGCAAGCAATGACCTTGTGGAACACAGCTCTGGCTTACCAAGTTCAGTTACAAGCTCAATTCCTGCCAAGAAAGAACACATTGGCAGACAACCTCAGCAGAAACATCATGGATCCCCACGAGTGGAAACTGGATCTACAAGTATTTGCAATGATAACTCAAAAATGGGGCCTTCCAGACATATACCTGTTTGCCAGCCCTCAAAACTATCAACTAACAAAATTTTGTACAAGGACACTTCACAGTCAAGCTTGGAAAGTGGACGCACTCTTTCAGTTGGAAAAACCTGACAGTATATGCCTTCCCTCCATTGCCTCTCCTCGCAAAGGTGCTTCTAAAAGTCAGGAAGGAGAGACCACGACTGATACTCATAGCCCCAGATTGCCCACGCCAGCACTGGTACCCACTTTTGAGGAATATGGCCCAGGGCCCACCTTGGATTTTACCACAAATTACCCATTTGCTCACACAGCAAAACAATCGGATTCTTCACAGCCAGCTCAAAACCTTAAACCTGGCTGCATGGCAAATCAACTAAGCATCCAGCCAGCTCCTGTTTCCCAAGCAGTTATGGATGTTACTCTGGAAGCTAGGAGGCCCAGCACCAGGAAGGCTTATTCAGACAAATGGAAAAGGTTTTGTGCCTGGAACCAAACTAAAGGCCAAAACACTATTCAGCCTCACATGCCTCACATTCTACAGTATTTAACTGAGATGTTGCACAAAGGACTGTCTTTTTTTCCATTAAAATCCATGCATCAGCTATTTCAGCCCACTACAACACAGATCCACCCTTTTCTCATCCACTTCTAAGGCAGTTTCTCAGAGGGGCAAAACACATTAGGCCCCTCTAGGAGAGTACCTACACCAACATGGGACCTCAACTTTGTTCTGGAAAAACTCGCGCTACCTCCCTTTGAACCAGCTTTCTCTGCAGATCTACAGTTCCTGTCATGGAAGACTGCCCTGCTGCTAGCAATAACTTCAGCTAGAAGAGTCTCCGAGCTGCAGGCACTAGTGGCAGTGGAACCTTTCCTCATTTTCCATCAAGACAGAGTTTCTCTATGAACTAATCCTTCCTTCATGCCTAAGGTGGTTTCCAGTGTGGCTTTAAATCAAACCATCCACTTACCCACCTTCTTCCCAAATCCACAGAACAAAGGAGAAAGACTCCGGCATTCCTTGGACATTCACGGGCAACTTCGTTACTACTTGGATAAAACTAAGGCTTTCAGAAAATCTGACCAGCTCTTTGTATCCTATGCTACAGCTTCACAAGGGAAGGCTATATCAAAACAAACCATTTCCAAATGGATAGGACATTGCATTCATTTTTGCTATACCCATCATGGAAAACCAGTTCCTGCTACCATTAGGCCCCACTCTACCAGAGCAACAGCTACATCTACAGCCTTCCTCAGGTAGGTTCCAACCAAGGAGATTTTGGAAGCTGCAACTTGGAGTTCAGTACACACCTTTACGAAACACCATCACTCACTTTACTCTAAGACTAGGGCTGGCTTCGCTGCTGCAGTTCTGCAGGGCCTTCTAGCCTCCTCTAACCCTCTGACTCCTCCACCCATCCTTAGCTTTGGGATTCTACCCAAGTGTGATGACTGCAGCAGGGTAACACGATGAACATAGTACAGTTTTGTACCTACCATAAATGTAGATGTTCGAGTGTACACCCTGCTGCAGTCCAGGTTACCCTCCCTCCGTCCCCTCTGATCTAACTGGCTAAATCTCTACAATACCTTCCTGATGTATTTGCTTATAGCTGGAGGGATTTTGTGTTTGTGCAAAATTTACTTAGTTTGGTACTAATTACTGACCACCTTTTTGGGGGCACCTGACATCTGGGGCAAGAAAAACTGAAGAAGGCGTCTGATGCATTATTTATACCCCTGGCGCACTGACGTCAGGGAAGCAACAGCAACCGATGCCGGACCAAGACTTTGGAATTCCGGCTGACTGCGGGACCGCCTGACGACAGGATAACCCAAGTGTGATGACTGCAGCAGGGTGTACACTCTAACATCTACATTTATGGTAGGTACAAAACTGTACTTTCTTACACCCACTAGAAATAGCAACATCCTTGACCTGGTCATTGCTAACGTAGGCGACCGTTGCTCTATGCAGTCAGCTCCTCCCTGGTTAGATCTGACCACAAACTAATCACCTTGGAAATCCCCCCCCCCCCCCCGCAAAGGTAACCACCATGAAAAACTTCTCCAAAGCTAACTTTGGGCTCCTAAAAACAGAGGTGGCTAACTTCACGGCCCTCATGCAAGTGGGTAATAGTTGCATGATTGCCAAATTATAATCCTACACCAATGCACTGTACAAACACGTACACAAATGCATGGATCTCGCCATACCCCATAGAACCAAGACACTCTCCTCCAAAAAAAGGAAGCTAATCTGGTGGTCCCCTGCCATAAACAAACTCTACAACAGGAGGAGGAAACTGATGTGGAATTAAGGTTAAGTCCCAAGACTGGAAAAACTCCCTTATCAGCCTCAAAAAGTTAAGATCCCTCATCAAATCCTCTAAAGCTAGCTATGAAAACAGAATTGTAGCAGTCAGTAAAGACAACCACAAGGCCTTCTATAGTTATGTAAAGAATCTCCACAGCAATACCCAGGTTACCATACCTTGTGTATACCTTGTTTAGGGCCTGAGCACGGGTTGTTGTTGGTTGCACGCTTGTGCTAGGTTTAACAAAACGCTATTAAGAGAGGAGGTTAGACTGTGCCAGTTTATGTTTGGGGGGATGTTTTATTCTCGCCTGTTCCTAGTACCAAAGGAAGGGGAACACGTGGAGACCAATTTTGATTATCTCTCCTCAACACTTTTTCTGACATTCCCAAGTTCAAGATGTTGGACGTTACACAGCTTTTTGCTGCTGGGCAAAGAGATCTGGATGGTAGCTTTTAGATCTAGGAAGGCTTTTCATGTGCGGCCTATATTAGGGGGCAGGAAAGCATGCGGTTTAGAGCTCGAAATTCAATTTATCAGTTCTCTGCATTGCCCTTTGGCTTATTCTATCTTCTAAGTAGAGTAGGTTCTGGCTCTCCAGTGATAGCTTTTCAGCTTTCAAGAATTCAAATCTATCCTTACTTGGGCCTTACTGGCTCATTGCTGAGAGAAGAAGGAAGAGAGGAAGAATCATCTATAATATTTATGGCATTATATCAGGGCCCCTAGGGTATTCTGTTGAAGCGAAATAAAGTCAGTAATGTACCCTCTCAAGACATGTTCTGGGTGTGAGACTGAATACAGCAGCCAGATGGCCAGGGGAACACTCATTTATCCTCCTCGCAGGCAAAATGCAATTATGGGGGAGACATGCAAGCAAACTACTAACTAACTCTTCTGGGCAAGGTTTCTGGCCGAGCACAGAACTCTTAGTGTTAAGCAGACAAATCATGATCATGGATCCCCTGGATCTTCATGTTTCATGTATTTCAAAAAAAACAGGCAGTGCTGGAACTCCAGATCACTTCATGTTAAACTTCTCACTAAACCAGCCGCCACACAGTATTGCACAAAGGGTTTCATGCACAAAGGCTCAAGGATCTGCTTGGAAGTTGGAAAAAGTGTGTGTTGTTCCTCTTTCCTCTCCTGCCTCTTCTTCCAATTTACTATTAAAGGTCAAGGCCTAGACAGATGATTTTGATGGATCCAGATTGGCCCACAAGCAGCACTGGTACCACTGGACCCCGGGTCATGGTAAACCCATGGTCCATGGCTCTTACCTCTGATTCCTTATCTATCTATTATATCATCTCATCTGTCAAATCATCTGCTCAGCATCATTCTTCACTCAGCCTGGCGTATTCTGTGTTGTTTGCTCTGAGCTACTGCACAATGGTACCTCATATACCTAGCCAACATATTGCCAATATACTGGCCGACAGATTAAGTGCCAACTTTACCCCACCCCCCATTGACAAGTCACAATACCAGTAGATTGCCAGGCACCGAGTATTACTG
Organism: Protopterus annectens; assembly: GCF_019279795.1. Taxonomy (NCBI): domain Eukaryota; kingdom Metazoa; phylum Chordata; order Ceratodontiformes; family Protopteridae; genus Protopterus; species Protopterus annectens. The sequence goes on along the minus strand of NC_056741.1, from coordinate 325,077,261 downwards.
CTGCACAGGTTAAAACACCACTGTCCAAGGCCAAGAATACAGCTTTTGTGGGACCTGACAATATCCCTGGCTGTGTTCTACATGAACTACAGAGTGAACTGGCACCTCACCTGTGTGCCCATTTCAGTCACAGCCTCACCTCAGGCTTTGTCCCTGTCCGAATATCGCACTGCTGCAGTCCTCCCTCTGCACAAAGGAGGAGTGACTACAGACCCTGGAAACTATCGCCCCATTAGCCTGACGAGTCTGATATGCAAAGCTATGGAACGCATCTTCATGGACCTAATAAGGATATAGGGAATTTCCAGACTCTGGATCCCACACCGTTTGGTTTTGTGAAGGGTAAATCATGCCTGCTCAACTTGGCTGACTTTTTTGAGTCAGTCACCAGAGCTGTGGATGAAGGCAAGGTGGTTCATATAGCCTACCTTTATCTTGCCAAGGCCTTTGATATACCATTCCCCACTCAGGAATCCTAGAAAAAAACCAGTAAGCTAGGCATCAACCCCTATATCACTAGTTGGGTTGCAAACTGGTTCACAGAAGCCACAGTGTGAAAGTAGCCGACTCCAAGTCAGAGAAAAATACCCCTCAACTGTACAGATTTTCGCAGAATGTCCAGAGTTTTGCCTCATATTTTTTGTGTTCCTCCTAAAATCTGTAATTTCTGGCAAGTAGCTGAGGAGTGAAGTCATTAATGAAAACATTTGAGTTTTAGACTCCACGTTCTTCAGAAAATTCATGCTAATGCAAAACCTATTACTCATCAACTTTCTAAGTTTGTAAGAGCAATATTTAAAATCTCTCCCTATTTGTACCCCCATCCTTTTATGGTTTGTCCAGATTTTTTGCTCTTAAGAGGTTGAGAGGTACAGACTGCTGACTAGTCATGAATAGAGTCCCACAGGGTTTGGTCCAGGGTCATCTCCTGTTGGGCATCTACTTCTCTGAAGTCCAGGCCAACATGAAGGGACTCTGGCTGATGAGATTCGCAGACGATTGCAAGTTGGGAGCTATTAACTCCACAAGTGATGTTGACATCCTACAGAATGGCCTCACTGTGACCAATGACTGGTGTCAGAACTATGACCTTAAGCTCAATGCCAAAAAATGTCATGATCCCCTTTGGGAAAAACCCAGTCCCTATGAATTACTACATTGATGGTAGTCCACTGAATGCAGAAGGCGTTATAAGAGATTTGGGAACACAGGTTGACAGCAACCTCTTTCTTGATCCACTACATTGCCACTGTGGTCAGAAAGTCTTTCTATGTGGCACATCTCATTACTAAGGGTTTTGCATCCAGGAAGAAAGAGGCAATTGTCTCCCTCTACTCTTCCCTCATTAGGCTGATCATAGAGTACAATGCCCCATTTGGCATGTACCTCACTAGACACCTGCAATGACTGGACAGGCCGCAAAAGTACCTCACAGAGGACCCCAAGCCTTAAACAGTTGTCCTATATGGACAGACTAAAAAAAACTCTCAATTATTCTCAATCTCATATTGCCTACTTAGAGGCGATCTCTGCTTGAATTACAAAGCCATGTCTGACCCAGCTCTGTTAGAAATGTTACATCTAAAGAAATCAAAGTGGAACAAAACAACAATAACTCTTAGAATAGCAAACGTAGATCCCCTGGACTCGAGCCGTGAATCAGAAGCAAACTCGCCTGTTGCTTTTTGTCACACAACTTTATTCGATAACTGCCAGCACCACAAAGTACATCTAGTTAGAATGGTTGAGCGCTTTCATCTGCATTTACCAGATTTCTTCAGAACCATTTCCCCTAACATGTCACTTCCTTTATATACACAAATTTTTGGCCAAAAGTTAATTACATAATTGGTTAAAAACAAAATTGTTAATTAAAACAAAATCACTCAATTAACATTTGTTGAGAATAAAAATACAATAAAAAGTCACAAAAATATGTATATTAACCACTGTCATAAAATGTACTATATACTAGTACTAAAGTGCTTTTTTACACAGTGCATGATACATTTCATTATTGGGTCCCTTATACTATCTACCCTATGCTAAAATTTTGAATTTATAAATTCATAGTAAATATATATAAATAAGTAAAAATATATATTGTGTGTTAATGTATAAAATATATATATAAAATGTACTCGGCTGATGAAATTTCCTTACTCTAATGCCAAAAAAGGCTTGATACTTATATGGTCATTTATACCCGGGGGGGATGTGGCATCTAAACATATCTGCCACTTACTTTCTAACCAAGCTAAATATATTTTCCAATTTCCTCCTCTGTCATTTACCTCTACCTGGTCTATAATAGCAAATTTAAAACTATGTTCACTTCCCTTTTCTATAATGTGTCTACTTAGGCGTTCTTAGTATCTCCTTTCCTAATACTATACAGGTGCTCGTATATAGTAGTTTTGAATTTCCTCTCAGTCTTTCCTATATAGTATACGTCGCATTTCTCACACTCAGCAATATACACAATACGCTGTGTATTGCAATTACCCTTCTTAGGGTATACTACAGATTTCACAATATTCTTAAGTCTCATCCTACATTTTGTGTTAATATATTTACACTGACTACATGCACCACAACTCGTAGTGCCCATCCTACTGTTTCCTGTGTAGGCCTTTTTCTTAGTCTCTATTATTCTTTTTATTCTTTTTAAATTCAAACCTGTTTTATATACTATAGAGGGTTTCGTACCTAGTATGTTTCCAATAGGTACATTACTAGTAATTATGTCCCAATGTTTCTTTAAAATTTCTGTCATAATGTTGGTATAGGGGTTAAACCTGATGATGCATACTCTATTATCTCGGTCTATTTGGACTTTAGTACTCACCATACTGCCTGTACCCAATAGTGGTACATATTTACTACCCCATTCTTTCTTAACATAAGACGTAATGTTGATCAACATATGTTTAGGGTAACCTCTATCTAAAAATAACTTAAAAGAGTATCTAATTCACTTTGCATAATCTCCTTAGTCGATGACATTCTGGCTATCCTTATGCATTGGCCTTTAACTACATTACGAAAGATGTGGCCAGGATGACAACTGCTATAATGTATGTAGTCATTTGAAAACGGGTTTTCTGTATATTCTAGACTCAAACCCTTGTCCTGTAGTACTAATCCAAGTGTCCAGATATGCTATTCCCACTTTGTCATACTGGTAGGTAAATTTGAGGAATTCCGTGGTGTTATTAAGGTACTCTAAGAACTCTTGTATCTTCTCTTCTGGACCTTTCCATAAAATAAACATGTCGTCCAGGAACCTAGTGTATAATCCGATGTATTGGTAATATTCACTTGGGAAGATGTACTTGTTCTCCCACTCGAGCATAACCAAATTAGCAAAAATGGGGGCACAAGAAGCCCCCATTGCAACACCACGAGTTAGTTTATAGTGTTGACCCGAGTAGAAGATGTAGTTGTGGTCTAGGACCAGCCCCATCATATCCATGATGAGATTGATCCTGTCCCAACTACAACCTGAATACTTGGTCATGCTATTACAAAAATATTCAAGACCAATATCTGCCGGTATACTGGAAAATAAATCTTTCACATCAACTGTGAGGAAAATCAAATTCTCCTGCCAAACTTCATCCGTTAGTTTGCTCAAAAAATCCCATGAATCTTTTACTATGTTGTTAACTTTAGTATATATATGTTTTATCCAGTGGTCAATGGCTACCCCTAACTTAAATGTTTTCGATTTGGAGCCAGATATAATAGGTCTAAAAGGTGGATGTTCCAGATTTTTATGTAATTTAGGTATTCCTATAATTTTAGATAATAATGGAAAGTCATTTTTGAAAAATTCATATACTTCATTGGTTATTCTTCTATCTAATAAATACTCCTCTACAGCAAAATCTATCCTTCTATATCCTGTAATTATTTGGTTCAACGACACTTGTTCGTAGTTACCAGATTCATTTAGGATCTTCTGTATTTCACTAAGATATTCTTTATTTTCAAAAATCACAATCCCACCACCTTTATCTGGCTTCATTATTCTTATCTCATCATTCATAATGAGATTCTCTAAACATTCCTTTCTTCAGTTAGTAAATTGTCCTTATTAGCTGTGGAATCTAACTTGTTATTCTTTATATTCCTGTGTAAAATGTGTAAATCTTTACAAACCATTTTCTCGTATAAAGCTATCTGTGCGTTAGATACAGGAATGTACGTGCTTTTCTTTGTTAACTTGTTACAATTAGTGTTTCCTTTTCCCTCATTCTGGCCTTGATTGAACTGTATAGCAAGATTAAGTCTTCTACAGAATAGTTTCACCTCTTTTATGGCATCAAAAATATCAAATTTAACTGTGGGTATGAATTTCATCCCCTTGCTAAACAATGTAGTAATTTCCGTAGTGACCTGAACTTGTGTATAGTTGTATACTTTGAACCCTTCAAAGCAATGTATGTTCGGATGCCTTACTGGATTTTCTTCAGGTATACTAATACTGGTACAAAAAGTAGATGCCTTCTCATTAATTCTGTTGTCTACAGGGGTGGGGTGCATGCTTCTGTACTCTTTTCCACCACCTTCTCCGTCAATCATTCCATCTGTATTCTCTATTGATTGTATCCCCTTTGCCATCTTTTGGTGCGGGTAAAATCTCCCCCTTGAAAATTTTCTTCTTCGTTCAACCTATACTTTCTTCTTCTTCCTTTTGTTTCAACTACTTCAAATACCCCTTCCCTTTCATCTGTATACTTAGGCCAGATGTACGCTCTTCCTGTCCTATACATTTCCAAATCTACTTTTTGCATTAGTAAACTGTTTGGAATATAAATCATACCATTCAACAAAATCCACATATTTTATAATAGATTCATTTAAACATTCTACTTCCTGTAGAAGGGCATTAATTTTTTCTTCATTACATTTCAAAAGTGCTTTCATGTACGAAAAGCCAAAATCATCGAACATTTTGTTAAACAATTGCTCAATTTTTGAAGAATATTTTAAACCCATCGGGAACGTGTGTTAAATGTATCTAAAGTACTAAATGAATTTTTAGCTGATGAAGATAATTTTGGGGGGAGAAATACAAGTGAATACAGGCAAAAAGTATATGAATGTGAGGAAAATGTTACTAATGATGTGAAATCCAGAATTTATTTATTGGGTAAAAAACTAATACAACTTAAAAGTGTAAAAGTGGACAATGCATATCTTGAAAAATGTATTCAATTACAAGTGGTACCAAAAGGTTTGAGGTTTTTCAAACTACCACTGGGTTTAAAATATTCTTCAAAAATTGAGCAATTGTTTAACAAAATGTTCGATGATTTTGGCTTTTCGCATGAAAGCACTTTTGAAATGTAATGAAGAAAAATTAATGCCCTTCTACAGGAAGTAGAATGTTTAAATGAATCTATTATAAAATATGTGGATTTTGTTGAATGGTATGATTTATATTCCAAACAGTTTACTAATGCAAAAAGTAAAGTGCATAATGTTTACCATAGAAAAATGAATAAAATAGAGCGAGATTTGGAAATGTATAGGACAGGAAGAGCGTACATCTGGCCTAAGTATACAGATGAAAGGGAAGGGTATTTGAAGTAGTTGAAACAAAAGGAAGAAGAAGAAAGTATAGGTTGAACAGAAGAAAATTTTCAAGGGGAGATTTTACCCGCACCAAAAAGATGGCAAAGGGATACAATCAATAGAGAATACAGATGGAATGATTGACGGAGAAGGTGGTGGAAAAAGTGTACAGAAGCATGCACCCCCCACCCCTGTAGACAACAGAATTAATGAGAAGGCATCTACTTTTGTACCAGTATTAGTATACCTGAGGAAAATCCAGTAAGGCATCCGAACATACATTGCTTTGAAGGGTTCAAAGTATACAACTATACACAAGTTCAGGTCACTACAGAAATTACTACATTGTTTAGCAAGGGGATGAAATTCATACCCACAGTTAAATTTGATATTTTTGATGCCATAAAAGAGGTGAAACTATTCTGTAGAAGACTTAATCTTGCTATACAGTTCAATCAAGGCCAGAATGAGGGAAAAGGAAACACTAATTGTAACAAGTTAACTAAGAAAAGCACGCATTCCTGTATCTAACGACAGATAGCTTTATACGAGAAAATGGTTTGTAAAGATTTACACATTTTACACAGGAATATAAAGAATAACAAGTTAGATTCCACAGCTAATAAGGACAATTTACTAACTGAAGAAAGGAAATGTTTAGAGAATCTCATTATGAATGATGAGATAAGAATAATGAAGCCAGATAAAGGTGGTGGGATTGTGATTTTGAAAATAAAGAATATCTAAGGAAATACAGAAGATCCTAAATGAATCTGGTAACTACGAACAAGTGTCGTTGAACCAAATAATTACAGGATATAGAAGGATAGATTTTGCTGTAGAGGAGTATTTATTAGATAGAAGAATAACCAATGAAGTATATGAATTTTTCAAAATGACTTTCCATTATTATCTAAAATTATAGGAATACCTAAATTACATAAAAATCTGGAACATCCACCTTTAGACCTATTATATCTGGCTCCAAATCGAAAACATTTAAGTTAGGGGTAGCCATTGACCACTGGATAAAACATATATATACTAAAGTTAACCACATAGTAAAAGATTCATGGGATTTTTGAGCAAACTAACGGATGAAGTTTGGCAGGAGAATTTGATTTTCCTCACAGTTGATGTGAAAGATTTATTTTCCAGTATACCGCAGATATTGGTCTTGAATATTTTTGTAATAGCATGACCAAGTATTCAGGTTGTAGTTGGGACAGGATCAATCTCATCATGGATATGATGGGGCTGGTCCTAGACCACAACTACATCTTACATCTTCCACTCGGTCAACACTATAAACAAACTTGGTGTTGCAATGGGGGCTTCTTGTGCCCCATTTTGCTAATTTGGTTATGCTCGAGTGGGAGAACAAGTACATCTTCCCAAGTGAATATTACCAATACATCGGATTATACACTAGGTTCCTGGACGACATGTTTATTTTATGGAAAGGTCCAGAAGAGAAGATACAAGAGTTCTTAGAGTACCTTAATAACACCACGGAATTCCTCAAATTTACCTACCAGTATGACAAAGTGGGAATAGCATATCTGGACACTTGGATTAGTACTACAGGACAAGGGTTTGAGTCTAGAATATACAGAAAACCCACGTTTTCAAATGACTACATACATTATAGCAGTTGTCATCCTGGCCACATCTTCGTCAGAATGTAGTTAAAGGCCAATGCATAAGGATAGCCAGAATGTCATCGACTAAGGAGATTATGCAAAGTGAATTAGATACTCTTTTTAAGTTATTTTTAGATAGAGGTTACCCTAAACATATGTTGATCAACATTACGTCTTATGTTAAGAAAGAATGGGGTAGTAAATATGTACCACTATTGGATACAGGCAGTATGGTGAGTACTAAAGTCCAAATAGACCGAGATAATAGAGTATGCATCATCAGGTTTAACCCCTATACCAACATTATGACAGAAATTTTAAAGAAACATTGGGACATAATTACTAGTAATGTACCTATTGGAAACATACTAGGTACGAAACCCTCTATAGTATATAAAACAGGTTTGAATTTAAAAAGAATAAAAAGAATAATAGAGACTAAGAAAAAGGCCTACACAGGAAACAGTAGGATGGGCACTACGAGTTGTGGTGCATGTAGTCAGTGTAAATATATTAACACAAAATGTAGGATGAGACTTAAGAATATTGTGAAATCTGTAGTATACCCTAAGAAGGGTAATTGCAATACACAGCGTATTGTGTATATTGCTGAGTGTGAGAAATGCGACGTATACTATATAGGAAAGACTGAGAGGAAATTCAAAACTCGTATATACGAGCACCTGTATAGTATTAGGAAAGGAGATACTAAGAACGCTCTAAGTAGACACATTATAGAAAAGGGAAGTGAACATAGTTTTAAATTTGCTATTATAGACCAGGTAGAGGTAAATGACAGAGGAGGAAATTGGAAAATATATTTAGCTTGGTTAGAAAGTAAGTGGCAGATATGTTTAGATGCCACATCCCCCCCCGGGTATAAATGACCATATAAGTATCAAGCCTTTTTTGGCGTTAGAGTAAGGAAATTTCATCAGCCGAGTACATTTTATATATATATTTTATACATTAACACACAATATATATTTTTACTTATTTATATATATTTACTATGAATTTATAAATTCAAAATTTTAGCATAGGGTAGATAGTATAAGGGACCCAATAATGAAATGTATCATGCACTGTGTAAAAAAGCACTTTAGTACTAGTATATAGTACATTTTATGACAGTGGTTAATATACATATTTTTGTGACTTTTTATTGTATTTTTATTCTCAACAAATGTTAATTGAGTGATTTTGTTTTTAATTAACAATTTTGTTTTTAACCAATTATGTAATTAACTTTTTGGCGCCAAAAATTTTGTGTATATAAAGGAAGTGACATGTTAGGGGAAATGGTTCTGAAGAAATCTGGTAAATGCAGATGAAAGCGCTCAACCATTCTAACTAGATGTACTTTGTGGTGCTTGCAGTTATCGAATAAAGTTGTGTGACAAAAAGCAACAGGCGAGTTTGCTTCTGATTCACGGCTCGAGTCCAGGGGATCTACGTTTGCTATTCTAAGAGAACATCTAAAGAAATCCCAATCCCTCCACACCAAACGCTCACCACATGCTCCAGAGATCTCAACCTCATTACCACATTCAACAGAACGTACTTGAGGGACAGGCTCATAACTCAGAGATTGCCCATGCTATGGAATAGACTTCTCATACATGTCAAGCAGAGCACCTCGCTGACCCTCTTCAAGAGAAATCTTGATGAGTGGATGGGAAATAGAAAATTCACCCTGGCGATAACTCCAGTGGCTCTACTCAACAGAGGCACTGGGAACTAAGGTCGGGTGGCACTATGCCAGGGTAATCCTATGGCTAGGCTTGTAAAAGGCCCCAGGGCCGTTAGCCTAGTACACACCTATGAACCTATGTACGGCATACCCTTGGCAACCTAAAGGTTTAATATACTGGCCGGACATCAGGCAGCCCTTGGCAGGGGATCCCTATTGTTTAGAGTACTGCAACAGTGAAGAGAAGGCCATGTACTGTTTTGATAAGATTTTACACAACTGTATTTTTCCTCAACTTTTACTGCTTCTTTCCACTTATGAAGGTTTGTAGCTGCTGTCAGAGTTGTTGAAGCTGCTGACACTTATTCTTGTAAAACTCACTAAACAAGACAGTTTTTTTTAACCACTTAAAACAGAGACATATGCACATTAATAGAAAAGAAAACCATATTAATATTTTTCCATTTATATACACACATTACACGTTTTCTTTAAAACCCCTGTCTTTCACTCCAGTATTACATAAATAACTCAATTGTTGCCCTCCCTTAAACCTCAGTTCTCCTCCTGACCTTTATTCTGTATGTATTCCCACAAGTTCCATTTATTTCTATGTAGTTTGCCGCTCCTATTTTTTTATTTTTTAAAGATCCTTCCATTTTTTTGTATATTATTTACAATATTGAGTACTTTACAGTTGGTGTAGATTTTGACTTCAGTTTTCTAGCTATTGCTTTTTTGGCAGCCAACAGAGTAGTTGCCTTACTGTGTCTAAAAAAAGCAATAGAACAATTTCCGTAGTTACAATCGTTTGCATTCCCCAATGTTTCTGATGGAGTTAGGAAATTTTTATAGTCTGACAACTCATTACATTTACCAAGAACAAAAGTATTCCCAGATGTTCATCGTGTTACACTGCTGCAGTCGTTACATGCCGTCAGGTGGTCCCGCAGTCGGCCAGAGTTCCTAAGTCTTGGTCCGGGGTCGGCTGCTGTCGCCTCCTCCCTGACGTCAGTGTGACAGGGGTATATAAGATGCAGCAGACGCCATTTTCTTCAGTCTTTCTTGCCGTGCGGTGCCCGAAGCAAAAGCAGTTCGCAAGTGCCAGTCAGCCGTCTCCTGAGATTTTCATTCCGAATCCAGAACCGAAGTCTTCTACAAAGCTAAGTACCCCATTGGGGAAATTTTTTCTTGCCTCAGACCGATGTCAGTAAAAGTTAATAACTGTATTTCTTGTGGGAAGCAAATACCTCATAAGGATTCCCATTCCTATTATATCCCATGCCTAGGCCCTGACCACGACGTTACTGGATGTCTGTTTTGTGCTAGGTTTAACAAGCGCACTATTAAACGTCTGTTTGATTTTGCCCGACATTATTTTGGTAGAAAATTCAATTATACCATGCCGTCGGAACTTCCGACTGGAATACACAAAAAGCGCAAAGACAAGGATAGGCATCCGAGGCCCAAAACTGACGAAGCCTCTTCTAGGCTAGTCACTGGTTCTCCCGTTTTCAGCGAGGCGCCTTCGCAGCCCCTGATTACCGCTTCTGTAGAACCACAAGCCACCTCTGACTCCCACGTGGAGATGGCTGGGCCTTCAGACGCACAAGCTCTTCAGCCTACTTAGACTAACCTTTGAGAGGGATCCGGAGTAGCTGAGCAACCCACAGCTACAGAGGGTGTCTTCACACCTACTCAGTTAAGCATTAAACCCTCAGCTAAGTCTAAGCCTCCTTTAAAGTCAAAGAAACAAATACAGCATTCTCCAGGACAGGCCTCCATGCCTAAGAAACAAATGCTCAAAATGGCCGAAGACCTTATTACTTTGATCAGGCGGTCCCATCCCCCTCCTGATAAAAGGCCTAGACAGGATGCAGACTGACTCATCCGACCAGGTGTCCATCTCTTCTGATTCATCCTCAGACCTAGAATACTCTCTACCCCCTAATGAGGATTCTGATGCTGAGGAATCAATTCCATGAGCCTCACCGCCTGAGGACTACTCCTTTGGGGAAACCCTACATACCATGAGGGAGCATTTCCACTGGGAAGGCCAGGATTACTCAGAATCCAAGAAAAGGCTCAGAGACTTCCTTTTATTACCTCAACACAGACCCCTTGCTATTCCGCTAGTGTTAGATATTGTGGATGATGTGTATACTGAATCCAGCTTAAATCCTGATTCCTTACCTCCATCCCCTGTTAAGCCTGACAGATACTACAGAGTGCAACTGAAGCGCCTCGCAAGGATGGCGTGCACGGTCAAAACCAACTGCATACAACCACAACCACCAGCAAAATATGATGGTTAGCACTAAGGTTCCAAATCCTTTATTGGTTTTAAAACATGTTTATGTTCCAAACAAAATAACCAGATCAGTTTCGGCCTCACAGCCTTTATCAATGGTTAAGCAAAAAGAAATTCAGTGTAGCACAGGTACTTGCTATATTTATAGTAGTCCCTCCTTAATTAAGAGATAATGGTATAGCCCAACCTGGTGGCCGGAATGTTCAAATACATTAGAAAATACAGAAAAATAAAGACTTCATAAACTAGTACTATGATAGTATAATCATGTAAACCACATGTATAAAATTAACATTCAAATAATGAATGGTTAACAAAACTTAATAATATATAGTCAATGCTACAAAGATAGCCTACCATAGAAAATAAAATTAATATAGTATTATGATATGTTCAAAAACCATATTTAAGCACCATCTTAGTAGGCTGATCCGATCATGTTGGGCTAATAATAACTTGAAGAAAACTTCAAAAAAATAGACTGAATAAACAGGGTAATTGTATATAGCACTGGCAAAATTAATAAATGAGGATTGTTAGTCAAAGGTCAGTATTGACCAATAGTAATATACCACCTATTTAAACTTGATCACCACAACCTAAAAGACGACAAAATCATAAGCTGTAAAAAAACATAGATAATATAAAAGTATATATATATTTTATATACTTATTCAAAAAGATGTATATTATCATATACAAAAAGTATCATGTTCTCTAAACCTGAGTAAAGTCCTGATATGTAGAATACATAGACCAAAAACCAAACCAGAAACAATTTATAGATGATCATTCAGGCCTGGCGGAAATAATGCCCCAAGGTTGGTAATCCAATATTGTTTTTTTATTCAAAATGGAATGCCAACCCTGTTGATGGCTGCGATCCCCCACAATTTTGTCTATAACCATGAACTTAAATTGTGCATTAGAATGTTTCATGGTGTCTATACAGGGCATTAGTGTCCCTCTTGTTCCTAATGTCACTTTTGTGTTCTGTCATATGTGTTCTGAGAGCTCTTGATGTTTGTCCCACATAAAATGATTGGCACTGGCAAGTAGCTAAATATATAATCCGTGTAGTACTACAATTGGCAAAAACTCTAGTCTAATACGCACGATCAGTGTTCGCACTGGTGAATTCCTTAAGTGTATAAACCTGGGAACAGGAACTACAATGGCCACATGGGAAGGTACCTAATAATTTATCCCCTGTCAGGGTTGTCTGTTGGTAAATGGCTCCTCCCCCTTCCTTATGTTTATAGTGGGAAAACAACCCCCCCCTAAAGTTTTACCTCTTCTAAAAGACATGTGGCATCTTGTACCTAGTAATGTTCTTAATTCATCATGTGCCAACAAAATGTTCCAATTAGAGTTCAGAATACCTCACTAAATGATTATTTCTACCATAAGTAGTCACAAATCTGATGGAGTCCTTGTCAGTGTCATCCAATTTTTTGTATTGTAATAGTGTTTGTCTATCCAGAATATTGCTCCATTCACTGGCCGCAAAAATATCTCTGTCCTTGTATCCCCTGTGTGTAAACCTACGACATAAATAATTCCTAGCTGTTTGAAAATCCTCATCAGATGAGCATATGCGTTTAATCCGCATGAATTGTGATTTTGGTATGTTGCGGATGGTGTGGTTGGGGTGCATACTAGATGCATGTAACAAGGTATTGTATTGTGGGTATTTACAAAATACTTTAGTACTCCGTGTGGTCTTAGTTACGATAAACTGTGACATCCAGAAAGTTAATGGTATAATAGTCATATGTAACGGGAAATTCAATACCTCATACATTGTCATTCAGATATTGTATGAATTCATGTAAATATGTTAAATCCGCCCTCCACACCATCCAACAAACATCTAAATATCGTCTCCAGATGTCAGTTTCAACTATGTAAATGTTGTGTGATGAATCGTAGACCATGCACTCCTCGAAATAGGCCATAAACAAGTCTGCATAAATAGGGGCAAAAGAAGCTCCCAATGCTGTACCTTGTAATTGCATTAAACACTCACCATGGAAATAGAAAACGTTCTTGGTTAACACATGTTCTGCCATGCAGATCAAAAGAGTATTGAAACCTGGTGGGTACAAATCAGATTTTTCCAACCAATACTGTAATGATTGTAACCCAGCCCAATGTGGAATACTTGTGTATAATGATTTAACATCCAGTGTGCACATAAGCCAACCTTGTTCAAGTTGGGTGTCTTCAATGATTTGAAGGAAGTGTGTCGTGTCCTTCAATCTGGCCCTTACTGATGTTAGTAATGGCTTGAGGTAGTGTGTAAGAAAGGCAGATAATGGTTCAGTTAATGAACCAATTCCTGACACTATGGGTCTACCTGGAGGTTTTGTAATAGATTTATGTATTTTAGGCAGGAGGTGTAAAATTTGTTTTTGTGGATCTTTAACAGTGAGATGTTTAACTATATTTGTTGTTATGATGCCTAGTCAATTTCCTTCTTGTATACCATTGTAGGATCAATAAACATCTGCGTATAACACCTACGGTCTGCCAATTGTCTCTTTCCCCTCACTGAGGTAATCCCCAATATTCATAACTACGACAGCACCTCCCTTATCTGCTGGCAAAATAGCGATGTTATGATTATGCCCAAGTTCCTCTAAAGCAGTCTTTTCCATGGTGGAAATATTCTGGCCTAGAATGCCTGATTCATGATGGTGAAAATGTAGATCCTTAATAACAGATTGTTGAAATATGGCGAAATATTTATTCATCGGAGGTTGAAAATCCGATTTCAGAAATCTAAATTCTGGAGATCATTGAGAGATATTGCCTGAAAAGAACAATTTAAGATTCAGATTACGACAAAATGACAAAACATCATTCACAATACTGTATTCATGACTAAAAAACCCGGGGATGAAGCCAAGACCTTTATTAAGTAAAATTGTTTGTGCATCTGTCAAGGTTACATCAGATAAATTCAATACATTACTTGAGCCTGGTATTGTTAATTCAGCAGTGTTCGGATCAGACCCTCCATAGAATTGCTTCTTGCATTTATGTTTGTGCTTGTGACCCCATCGTCGCCTTGATGCATGTCTTAAAGGGGTTTTGCTATTGGGTTTCTTACTCTTTGGTGATTCTCGGTTGCTACCATCATTATCCGTACATGATGATTAATCACCAGAGGTACTAGCAAAGGATGCATCAGTGGATTTCAGAATAGATCGTGGTCTCTTCCTAGGTTTTGTACCAGGTGTCTTTTGACCAATATCATTAAATCTAACTGTTTTTGATGTATCAAAAGGACAACCCCTTTGATAGTCAGTGCAATCCCTGAAGATGAACAGTCTGGTTCCAGTCCTTGGTCAGCCTGTCTTCCACCTGCCGACCAAGGGCTGCAACCTGACTCTGAGGCCTGTAGGCGTGATGTCTCTTTGTATATACGCTTTGAATAGTCTCAATTGCCAGATGTTGGATCTGAGATTCCTCAAGTCCTTATTAAATTTGTTAAAAGCCAAGTCACAACCATTAGTAGGACCTGTATAAGAGCCATTTTGGTTATTGCTTGACATGTCATTGACACCAAATACTCCTAGATCATGCCTATCAGCACATAACCCATTCAAAATCTGCTCTAGATCCATATTCTAGTATCAGTGACCAACAGATAAATGGATTACCCACTAAAAATTGTGGTAATACATGTATGTATAGAGCTGTAGTCAGCTGAAGACAGGCTGACCAAGGAATGGAACCAGGCTCTTCATCAATCTTCGATGATGTTTGTCACAATTTTAGCAGCATACTATGAAAGAATGGTTGATATGTCTAACTGAGATCAAAGCCTCTTGTGAGGAGTGTAAACGCTTTGAGTCGCAACCTACATATGCCACCTTAGTTAATAAATTATCTAAGGATCTGGCTTCTTTTGATCAACATATTAGGGATCGTAAAATCCGCAAGTTCAACAGGGATTGCACTGACTATCAAAGGGGTTGTCCTTTTAGTACATCAAAAACAGTTAGATTTAATGGTATTGGTCAAAAGACACCTCGTACAAAACCTAGGAAGAGACCACGATCTATTCTGAAATCCACTGATGCATCCTTTGCTAGTACCTCTAGTGATGACTCATCATGTACGGATAATGATGGTAGCAACCATTGAGAATCACCAAGGAGTAAGAAACCCAATACCAAAACCCCTTTAGACATACTTCAAGGCGACGAGGGGGTTTCAAGCACAAACATAAATGCAAGAAGCAATTCTATGGAGGGTCTGATCCGAACACTGCTGAATTAACAATACCAGGCTCAAGTAATGTATTGAATTTATCTGATGTAACCTTGACAGATGCACAAACGATTTTTCTTAATAAAGGTCTTGGCTTCATCCCCGGTTTGTTTAGTCATGAATACAGTATTGTGAATGATGTTTTGTCATTTTGTCGTAATCTGAATCTTAAATTGTTCTTTTCAGGCAATATCTCTCAAAGATCTTCAGAATTTAGATTTATGAAATCAGATTTTCAACCTCCGATGAACAAATGTCTCCATATTTCAACAATCTGTTATTAAGGATCTACATTATCAGAATCAGGCATTCTAGGCCAGAATATTTCCACCATGGAAAAGACTGCTTTAGAGGAACTTGGGCATAATCATAACATCACTATTTTGCCAGCAGATAAGGGAGGTGCTGTCGTAGTTATGAATATTGGGGATTACCTCAGTGAGGGAAAGAGACAATTGGCAAGACCGTAGGTGTTATATGCAGATGTTTATTGATCCTACATTGGTATACAAGAAGGAAATTGACTCCTTCTTACAAACAGCGGAAGAACAAGGCATCATAACAAATATAGTTAGACATCTCACTGTTAAAGATCCACAAAAACAAATTTTATACCTCCTGCCTAAAATACATAAATCTATTACAAAACCTCCAGGTAGACCCATAGTGTCAGGAATTGGTTCATTAACTGAACCATTATCTGCCTTTCTTACACACTACCTCAAGCCATTACTAACATCAGTAAGGGCCAGATTGAAGGACACGACACACTTCCTTCAAATCATTGAAGATTACCCAACTTGAACAAGGTTGGCTTATGTGCACACTGGATGTTAAATCATTATACACAAAGTATTTCCACATTGGGCTGGGTTACAATCATCATATTACTGGTTGGAAAAATCTGATTTGTACCCACCAGGTTTCAATACTCTTTTGATCTGCATGGCAGAACATGTGTTAACCAAGAACGTTTTCTGTTTCCATGGTGAGTGTTTCCTGCAATTACAAGGTACAGCAATGGGAGCTTCTTTTGCCCCTATTTATGCAGACTTGTTTATGGCCTATTTCGAGGAGTGCATGGCCTACGATTCATCACACAACATTTACATAGTTGAAATTGACATCTGGATATGGTATTTAGATTGTTGGATGATGTGGAGGGCGGATTTAACATATTTACATGAATTCATACAATATCTGAATGACAATGTATGAGGTATTGAATTTCCCGTTACATATGACTATTATACCATTAACTTTCTGGATGTTACAGTTTATCGTAACTAAGACCACACCGAGTACTAAAGTATTTTGTAAATACCCACAATACAATACCTTGTTACATGCATCTAGTATGCACCCCAACCACACCATCCGCAACATACCAAAATCACAATTCATGCGGATTAAACGCATATGCTCATCTGATGAGGATTTTCAAACAGCTAGGAATGATTTATGTCGTAGGTTTACACACAGGGGGATACAAGGACAGAGATATTTTTGCGGCCAGTGAATGGAGCAATACTCTGGATAGACACACTATTACAATACAAAAAATCTGATGACACTGACAAGGACTCAATCAGATTTGTGACTACTTATGGTCGAAATAATCATTTAGTGAGAGATTCTGAACTCTAACTGGAACATTTTGTTGGCACATGATGAATTAAAGAACATTACTAGGTACGAGATGTCCACATGTCTTAGAAGAGGTAAAACTTTAGGGGGGTTGTTTTCCCACTATAAACACAAGGAAGGGGGAGGAGCCATTTACCAACAGACAACCCTGACGGGGGATAAATTATTAGGTACCTTCCCATGTGGCCATTGTAGTTCCTGTTCCCAGGTTTATACACTTAAGGAATTCACCAGTGCGAACACTGATCGTGTGTATCAGACTAGAGTTTTTGCCAATTGTAGTACTACATGGATTATGTATTCAGCTACTTGCCAGTGCCAATCATTTTATGTGGGACAAACATCAAGATCTCAGAACACGTATGACAGAACACAAAAGTGACAGTAGGAACAAGAGGGACACCTGTATTGACACACCATGAAACATTCTAATGCACAATTTAAGTTCATGGTTATAGACAAAATTGTGGGGGATCGCAGCCATCAACAGGGTTGGCATTCCATTTTGAATAAAAAGGAACAATATTGGATTACCAACCTTGGAGCATTATTTCCTTCAGGCCTGAATGATCTATAAATTGTTTCTGCTTTGGTTTTTGGTCTATGTATTCTACATATCAGGACTTTATTCAGGTTTAGAGAACATGATACTTTTTGTATATGATAATATATATTTTTTTGAATAAGTATATAAAAAAATATATATATACATTTATATTATCTGTATACATTTATATTATCTGTTTTTTTACAACTTATGATTTTGTTGTCTTTTGGGTTGTGGTGATCAAGTTTAAATAGGTGGTATATTACTATTGGTCAATACTGACGTTTGACTAAAATAATCCTCGTTTATTAATTTTGCCAGTGCTATATACAATTACTGTGTTTATTCCGTCTGTTTTTTTGAAGTTTTCTTCAAGTTATTATTAGCCCAACATGATCGGATCAGCCTACTAAGATAGTGCTTAAATATGTTTTTTGAACATATCATAATACTATATTCATTTTATTTTCTATGGTAGGCTATCTTTGTACCATTGACTATATATTAAGTTTTGTTAACCATTCATTATTTGAATGTTAATTTTATACATGTGGTTTACATGATTATACTATCATAGTACTAGTTTATGAAGTCTTTATTTTTCTGTATTTTCTAATGCATTTGAACATTCCGGCCACCAGGTTGGGCTATACCATTATCTCTTAATTAAGGAGGGACTACTATAAATATAGCAAGTACCTGTGCTATACTGAATTTCTTTTTGCTTAACCATTGATAAAGGCTATGAGGCCGAAACTGGTATGGTTATTTTGTTTGGAACATGAACATGTTTTAAAACCAATAAAGGATTGGGAACCTTAGTGCTAACCATCGTATTTCGCTGGTCGTTGTGGTTGTATGCAGATACTACAGAGTCCCTGACTCTCACAAATTTCTGTATAAAAGCCCTGTAGCTGACCCTGAAACTATTTTTCAGGAACCCAAAGGAGTTAAGGCCTCATCAGCCAAAAATCTAGTTCCCTCTGACAGAGTCCAGAGCATTAGACAGATGGGGAAAGAAAGTATATACGTCTGCAACTTTAGCAATGAGAGCCTTAAATTGCCAGTTTCACATGCTAAAATATCAGCAATTTTTACTCTCAGTTAAAACAAAAAATGCTTCCAGAATTAGATCCTCCTAATTTTAAAGAAATGCAGGATTTATTGCATGCAGCTGAACAAGTGGGAAAGCATACTTTGCAATGCGGTTTTGATTCTCAAGAGGCCTCCTGCAGAGCAGCAGTTACAGGCTCTGTCATTAGAAGACATGCTTGGTTAAAAGAACATACGTTACCAGATCATGTTAAAGCAAAATTATTGGATGCACCTTTGCAGCAGGATGTGTTTGGAGTTAAGGCAGAAGAGGTATTAAAGAAAATGGAGGATAAGGCAAAATCTATACAAACGGTGAAGGATTTCTTACAGGTTCAGCTTTCTAGATTTAGCAGAAACTGGCCAACTAAGAATTGGTCCTTTCCAATTACAGACAGACCTCAAAGGGGAAGATAAAGACGTCTAAGAGGTAGAGGTCAAACACGAGGTCCTTACAGGCCTCTACAATGGTTTGCATCAGGCCAGAAAGAAGGGGAAGACAGGCCCCGACCATATAAAAAGCAGCTCCAATGACTTCCCACTACAGCTGCCAAACAAATCCTTCTTGGCAGCCCCCTTGGGAGGAAAACGTGCAGTCTTCTACCACAATTGGCAAATGATCACCAAAGACAAATGGGTTCTCAACATTGTATTTCAAGGTTATAGGTTCCACTTTCAGACTCTGCCAAGGTTATAAGGAATGCCAAATCTGCCACCAAATCAATGGGCTGAGGCTCAAAAACAAATTACAGCACTCATGGATATGAGAGCTATTCAGAAGGTACCATCACAGGATCAAGGACAAGGATTTTACTCAAGCCTCGTTCTGGTACCCAGAAAGGACAAAGTCTGGAGGCCCATTCCGGATCTTTCATCTCTAAACACTTACCTGGATGTTCCGAAATTCAAAATGTTGTCATTACAGCAGCTTCTTCCCATGCTGGGCAAGAAAGCTTGGCTCGTGACTTTGGACCTCAGAGGCATACCTGCATGTCCCTATCAGACAAAACTGCAGAAGATACCTCAGATTCATAGCTGGTTCAATACACTACCAGTTCTCTGCACTGCCCTTTGGTTTATCTACTGCGCCAAGGGTCTTCACAAAGTGCCTGGCACCTGTAATTGCATTTTGCAGACAGAAAGGGATTCAAATGTATCCATACCTGGACGACTGCCTGATTCAAGCAGAGAGCAAGGACATTCTTCTAAAGCATCTGGCGTTTGTAGAAAAGTTAAGTTGCCTGGGGTACACAGTAAACAAAAAGAAATCAAAATTAGTGCCCTCACAAGAGATTATATTCCTGGGTGCCAGCTTGAACACAACGGCCCAGATGGCTTATCTCACGCCAGACAAACAAGGACAACTGACTCAATACTTTCAATTGATGGCAACAAAGACCCTGCTCCCTGCAAGAAAAATTCTGCAGGCCTTGGGTTACATGGCATCATGCATACTACTAATTCCGTATGCCAGACTGCATATGAGGAAACTACAATGGTACTTAAAGAATGTATGGTCTCAACACTGTCAAAGTTTGGAAACAGTTGTACCACTAATCCCTTGCCTTCAACAGGAGTTTCAGTGGTGGGCTCAAGCTTGTCACCTCAACAAGGGACAGCCTTTTACACAACCCACAGCCAGGCAAACACTGACAACAGATGCATTGGATTATGCCTGGGGAGCACACATGGCGGGCAAATGTATTCAGGGCACGTGGCCCGCAGAACAAAGGCATCTTCACATCAATCAAAAAGAGATGCTAGCTGTACAAAATGCGCTTATAGCTTTCAAGGACCTGCTGCATCCAGGACTACTACTAAAGACAGACAACACCACAGCCATGTGGTACATAAACAAGCAAGGGGGCACTCACTCCTACCCCCCTATGCAGACAAGCTATGACCTTATGGAACACAGCTATAAACCTTCCAAGTTAATCTGCAAGCGCAATTCCTGCCAGGAGAGAAAAACACACTGGCAGACGACTTAAGCAGAAACATCATGGATCCCCACGAATGGGAGTTGAATCCACAAATATTCAGAATGATAACAGAAATGGTGGAGCCCGGACATAGATCTGTTTGCATCCCCAATAAACTGCCAGCTACAAAAATTCTGCACAAGGAGTTACCATCCACAAGCATGGAAAGTGGATGCCCTCTCATTCAGCTGGGAGAACCTACAAGTATACACTTTCCCACCACTACCTCTCCTGCCAAAGGTACTCATAAAAGCCAGGCAGGAAGAGCCAAAGATGATTCTGATTGCACCAGACTGTGGCCACGCCAGCACTGGTACCCAATCTTAAGGAGCTTAGCGCAAGAACCACCCTGGATTTTGCCTCAAATCCCACACCTGCTAACTCAGCACAACAACCAAATACTACACAGCCAGCTAAAGACCTTAAACCTAGCTGCATGGAAGATTTGTTAGTCAAGCAAGCAATACCTCTCTCCAAAGCTGTTATGGATGTCATTCTGGAGGCCAGAAGGCCTAGTACCAAGAAAGCCTATTCTGATAAATGGAAGAGATTCTGTGCCTGGAACCAAGCTCACAGCCCGTCCCAAACATTCCTCAGATACTACAATACTTAACTGAGATGCTGGACAAAGGAGACTCCTTCTCATCCATCAAGATCCACGCCTCTGCCATCTCTGCTCATTACAACACGGATCCACCTATTTTCTCTAATCCTCTGTTAAAACAGTACCTCAGAAGGGCTAAAAACATAAGACCGCCCCGTAGAGCACCTACTCCAACTTGGGACCTCAAATTTGTTTTGGGGAAGCTAACTTTACCTCCTTTTGAGCCAGCCAACACAGCAGAATTAAAATGTATCTCTTGGAAAACTGCTCTGCTCTGCTCCTGGCAATAACATCAGCATGAAGAGTTTCAGAATTACAGGCACTAATGGCAGTGGAACCTTTCCTCATTTTCCACCAGGACAGGGTGTCTTTACGAACTAACCCTACTTTTATGCCAAAGGTGGTATCCAGTGTGGCTCTAAGCCAAACTATTCACCTGCCAACTTTTTATCCTAAACCACAGAATAAAGGGGAGAGACTACTGCACTCTCTGGACATTCACAGGCAGTTACGCTTCTACTTGGACAAAACCATTGCTTTCAGAAAATCTGAGCAATTATTGGTAGCATATGCTGCAGGAGCACAAGGAAAAGCCATTTCAAAACAGACTATTTCAAAATGTATAGGACATTGTATATGTTTCTGCTACACATACCATGGAAAGCCTGTACCTAGCAGCATTAGATCTCACTCTACCAGGGCAGCAGCCACTTCAACTGCCTACCTCAGGGGAGTACCAACCAAGGATAATTTGGAAGCAGCAACTTGGATTTCTTTACACGCCTTCACCAAGCATTACCATCTGCCTCTATACTCTAAATCCAGAGCTGGCTTTGCCACTGCAGTGCCTTGTAGCCACCCCTAATGCTTTATAGGACCAGCCACCCTTCCTCAGCTTTGGGATTCTACCCAAGTGTAATGACTGCAGCAGTGTAACACGATGAACATAGTACAGTTTTGTGCCTACCATAAATGTAGATGTTAGAGTGCATACACTGCTGCAGTCCAGGTTACCCTCCCTCCTTCCCCTCTTTCTGGCTGGTACGTACCTATGTCTTCTACCCTTACTACCTATGGGTGTATTTGCTGGCAGCTGTAAGTTTTTTGCTTTTCTTATGTATGTTTTATTAGCAATTGGAATTGCCTACATATGTAGTCACCTGACATCTGGGGCAATAAAAACTGAAGAAAATGGCGTCTGCTGCATCTTGTATACCCCTATCGCACTGACGTCAGGGAGGAGGCGACAGCAACCGATGCCGGACCAAGGCTTTGGAACTCTGGCCGACTGCAAGACCGCCTGACGGCAGAATAACCCAAGTGTAATGATTGCAGCAATGTCTGCACTCTAACATCTACATTTATGGTAGGTACAAAACTGTACTTTCTCTTTCCTGTCACACCTCCAACATCTGATATACAGTGCAATGAAAAAGTGTTTGCCCCTTCCTGATTTATTTTTTTCATGTTTGTCACACTTAAATGTTTCAGATCGTCAAACAAATATAAATATTAGACAAAGATAACTTAAACACAAAATACAGTTTGTGATATACATGGCCCTATGTGAAAAAAGTAATTGCCCCCACTTGTTAAGTAATAAAGTAACAGTGGTTAATCACATTTTTGGGAAAGCTGAGTTCAATTTCACTAGCCACACCCAGGCCTGATTACTGCCAGACCTGTTGAATCAAGAGATCACTTGGATAGAACCTGTCAAGACAAAGTGAAGTAGGCCAAAAGATTCCAAAAAGGAAGACATCATGCCGCGATCTAAAGAAATTCTGGAACACATGAGAAAATAATTGACATCTATCAGTCTGGAAAAGGTTACAAAGCCATTTCTAAAGCTTTGGGACTCCAGCGAACCGCGGTGAGAGCCATTATCCTCCAATGGAGAAAACGTGGAATAGTGGTGCCACTTCCTAGGAGTGGCCGGCCTACAAAAATTACCCCAGGAGCACAGTGGCGACTCATCCAAGATGTCACGAAAGAACCCAGAACAACATCTAAAGAACTGCAGGCCTCACTTGCCTCAACCATAAGAGAGACTGGGCAAAAATGGCATGCATGGCAGAGTTAAGTCTAAAACCACTGCTGACCAAAAAGAACATAAAGGCTCGTCTCACTTTTGCCAAAAAAAAATCTTGATGATCCCCAAGACCTTTGGGAAAATATTCTCTGGACTGTCTAAACAAAAGTTGAACTTTTTGGAAGGTGTGCGTCCCGTTACATCTGGCGTAAAAGTAACACGGCATTTCACAAAAAGAGCAGCATGCCAGCAGTCAAACATGGTGGTGGTAGTGTGATGGTCTGCGGCTGCTTTGCTGCTTCTGGACCTGGACTACTTGCTGTGATTGATGGAACCATGAATTCTGCTCCCTTCCAAAAATCCTGAGGGAGAATGTCCGGCCACTAGTTCGTGACCTCAAGCTGAAGCACACTTGGGTTCTGCAGCAGGACAGTGATTCAAAACACACCAGGAAGTCCATCACTGAATGGTTTAAAGGTTTTGGAGTGGCCTTTCTAAAGTGCAGACTTGAATCCAATTGAGATATTGTGGCATGACCTGCAAAAGGCAGTTCATGCTCAAAAACCCTCCAGTATGTCTGAATTAAAACAGTTCTGCAAAGAAGAATGAGACAGAATTCCTCAACAGCAATGTGAAAGACTCCTTGCCAGTTATTGCAAATGCTTGATTGCAGTTGCTGCTAAGGGTGGCACAACCAATTATTAGGTTTAGGGGCAATTACTTTTTCACATTGGGTCCTGTAGGTTTGGTTAGTTTTTTTTGTCCTTAAATAAAATCATCACTTAAAACTGCATTTTGTGTTTACTTGGGTTGTCTTTTTCTAATATTTACATTTGTTTGATCTGAAACATTAAAGTGTGACGATCATGCAAAAAAAATAAGAAATCAGGAAGGGGGGGCAAATACTTTTTCATTGCACAGTATACCTGAGGAACATTTCTTTGAAGTGTGCTTGGGGTATAAAAATAAATATGCAGACACTTCCAAGCAAAACTGATAAGCCTTCTGGACTTGGTTGCGTACTCTGGAGCTATATGCATGTCCTCCCAGTAGTCCCTTGTAAGTTGAGATTACACTGTAATATTTTCTAGCTACCACTAACTGCAGTAGCATTGTCGCCTCACAGTAAGGCATTGTCCGGTTCGATTCTCAGCTAGAGCGTCTTCTGCGTGGAGACATGCGTGAATGGCCGTACCTTTGTTGAAAGTTGTCCGTCAGGGCTGGCAATTCGGCACGTAAAAATCAACTGCCAATCATTAGCAGACCGGAGTTCCGCTGTGGCGACCCCTAACAGGGAAAAGCCGAAAGACACAACAACTAATTGATTCTTAGTTGTTATGCAATTTTTTATATGCCTTGGTAATTACCCTCCTTTTAGTAGCAGATTCTGTTCTATATTTGACTAAAAGCTCTCTCAGAGCAGATCTTTAACTTTAGTACTCCATCATCCCGTTCTGTTTGCCTGTACTCTGATTTCAGTCACTGGTAGTGAAGCCAGTCTTTAAACTGCAGTCTAAACTTCTTCGCCTCTTCTCACTCAGTCTTTCTCTCTAGCTACTTGCTCTCAGTATCTTGGTTCCTTAGACAGTTTTCTCCAGTAAATTCCAACCTGTCTTGTCTGATCATGTTTCACTGTTGCAGTCATCACATTCGGGTTATCTGCTTGCAGTGTCCCTCAATCAGCCTGATTAACAAAGTCTTGAGTCCTACGTCTGTTGCTGTCTCCTCTTCCGTGACGTCAGGTCGTCAGGGGTATAAAACATGCAACCGACGTCATTGCATCAGTCTCTCTTGCTGTGCGGTGCCCGAAGCAGAAGCAGTTTGCAAGTGCTGGTCGACCGACTCCTGAAATTTTCGTTTTCGAGTTTCAGAACCGAAGTCTTCAACTAAAAGCTAAGTACCCCGTTGGGGAAACTTTTTCTTGTCAGGCCTACGGACTTGCATAATAAACAGACGCCATCTTCTTCTTCAAGGCCTAAAACTTGAACCATGCCTAGAAAACTGATGTCCAGACCGCATGGTCAGGCCTCTATTCCTAAAAAAGGAATGATAATGACTGAAGACCTTGTTACTTTATTCAGGGGAAGCCAACCTTCCTCCTCTGAGACCTAGGACTGAGTTTGCTTATGATACTTCTCACCAGAATTCTGAAATTTCTGTTTCCTCTGATGACCAGGATTTACCCTTATCTACCTATGAAGATTCTGATGCTGAGGACTCCATTCCCTCTGCACCCCCCCCCCCAAGAGGATTTCTCTTTTGGTGAACCCTTGCATACTTTCAAGGAGCATTTTCGTTGGGGAAAGTCAGGATTTCTCTGATTCTAAAAAGAGGCTTAGGGATTTCTTACTCCTGCTCCAGCACAGGCCTTTAGCTATACTTCCTGTTCTGGACATTGTTGATGATGCCTTTTTGGAATCTAGCATGGCCCCTGACTCTACCTCCTGCTCCCAGAAAACCTGATGGATATTACAGGGTTCCTGACTCTGAAGTTTCTTTTCAAAAATCCTACTGTGGATCCTGAAACAATTTCACAGGGACCCAAGGGCATTAAAGCTACTACTGCCAAAAAACATACCCCCTCTGACAGACTCCAGGGCGCTGGATAGGTGGGGTAAGAAGTTATACACTTCTGCAACTTTGGCCATTAGGGCCTTGAATCGCCAGTTTCATATGTTAAAGTATCAGCAGCATATTATTGGATTGCTTAAACAGAAAATTATGTTGATTCCTGATTGTGCTGAAAATAAGGATTTACAGGATTTAATGCATTTTGCTGAACAGGTTGGAAAACATACTTTGCAATGTGGTTTTGATTCACTAGAGGCATCTTGCAGGGCTGCTGTAACTGGGTCTGTACTTAGAAAGCATGCTTGGCTTAAGGAGCAATCCTTGCCAGATTATGTTAAAGCGAAATTACTGGATGCTCCCTTAAATCAGTTCCGCCTGTTTTGGAACAAGGTAGTAGTACTTAAAAAGATGGAGGAAAAAGCTAAATCTATGCAAACAGTTAAAGATATTTTTACAAGTACAACCTCCAAGATTTAGTAGGCATTGGCCTTCTAAGAATTGGTCCTTTCATGCCTCTTCCAGACCTTCAGTCCAAACCCAGATCCAGCAGAGCATCCAGGCTTCAGTCCCAGGACTAAGCAGTGGGGGCCTTCACTTCCAAATCTGGGAGTAATAAAACTCCCCCCTATGGTAAACTGTCTCAATGACTTATTTTTAAAACTTCCAAGCACTTCTCAACTGACTGCCCCTTTGGGGGGAAAGATTGCACTTCATGCAAAGAACTGGGGACACATTACCCAGGACAAATGGGTTTTTAAATAGTGTCCCAAGGATACAGATTTCACTTCCACATGTTACCAACTCCAAGCGGTTGGCCGGATCTACCTCCAAATCAGTGGGCAGAGGCCCAAAAGCAAGTACTCTCTCTCTAAGCATAGGGGCTATTCAGTTGGTACGAGAAGAGAAAAAGGGGCAAGGTTTCTACTTGACTTTTCTGGTACCCAGAAATGACAATTCATGGCATCCTATCCTGGACCGGTCTACTCTAAACACCTTTTTGTGATTCCAAAATTCAAGATGCTGACTCTTCACCAATTGCTTCCCATGCTAGGCAGAGATGCCTGGTTGGCAACACTAGATTTAAAGGAAGCATACCTGCACATCCCAGTCAGGAAATCTTGCAGAAGATACCTACGCTTCAAAGCAGGCTACACTCACTAGCAGTTCTCCGCACTGCCCTTTGGCTTATCTACTGCACCCAGGGTATTCACCAAGTGCCTAGCTCCAGTCATTGTATTTTGCAGGCAAAGAAATATTCAAATATACCCATACCTGGACAATTGTCTAATTCAGGCAGAAAACCAGGACATACTGTTGAATCCTCTAGCTTTTGTACAAAGGGTGCTAACTTGTCTGGGGTGCACCATAAACAGAAATCACACCTGGTACCCTGTCAAATTATATTCCTGGGAGCAAGCTTGAATACAACTTCCCAGATGGCTTTCCTCACCACAGAGAAACATATTCACTTGACAACCTACTTCAAACAAGTGGCCACAAAAACCCTGCTATCTGCAAGGCAAATACTACAAGCCTTGGGGTTTATGGCCTTTTTGCATTCTTCTAATTCCATATGCAAGACTGCATATGAGGAAACTACAATGGTATCTAAAAAGCCTGTGGTGTCAACACTCTTAGGATCTAGAAGCAATGATTTCTATCATACCTTGCCTACACCTAGAGTTCCTTTGGTGGGCAGAGGCCTGCCACCAAAACAAGGGACTACCATTCACACTACCCCCGTCCACCCAAACCCTAACAGACGCTTCAGACTGTGCATATGGCGGGGTGGGGGTGGGGGGGGGCACCTTGCTGGGAAGTGCATTCAGGGCAAATGGAACCCAAGTCAAATGCACCTGCACATCAATCTAAAATAAATGTTAGCTGTACAGAATGCTCTGACGGCCTTCAGGGACCACATTCTCTTCCAGGACAATTGATGGTAAAGATGGACAACACCACTTATGTGGTACGTAAACAAGCAGGGGGGTACACATCCTTACTACTTCTGCAGACTAGCCATGGCATTGTGGAACACCAGCCTACTAAGTGCATCTACAAGCTCAATTCCTGCCAGGAAAACTAAATACACTGGCAGACTGACTTAACAGAAATGTCATGGACCCACGCGAATGGAAACTGGAACCAAGGATTTTTCAACATGTTGACAAGCAAATGGGTGAGCCTAGATATAGACTTGTTTACTCCCCCCAGAGCTATCAATTGGAAAAATTTTGCGCAAGGGCTCCTCACGGACAAGATTCGAAAGTGGATACTGTGTCCTTCAGCTGGAAAAACATAAGTTTATGCCTTTCCTCCTTTGCCTCTGGTCTCCAAAACACTACTAAAGATCAAACAAAACAAACCAAGGACGATTTTGATTGCACCAGACTGGCCACGCCAACACTGGTACCCCCTCCTGCACAGTGTGTCACTGTTGGCCCCATGGCACCTGCCTCATACTCCTACCCTGCTGTCTCAGCAGGAGAACCAGATTCTGCACCCCCTGCTTCAAACACTGATCCTAGCAGCCTGGCTGTTTACCTAAGCTGTCCATTACCATTCCCTCAGTAAACCAGTGATTGATATTTTAGAGGCAAGGAGGCGTAGTACTAGAAAATCTTTTGCTGAAAAATGGAAAAGATTCTTTGCCTGGAACCAGTCTCAAGGGATGAGCACAGCAGTGCCCAATTTACCTCAGATTTTACAATACTTATCTGAGATGCTTCACAAGGGCCTGTCTTTTTCCTCAATAAAAATTCATGCCTCAGCCATTTCAGCTCATTATAAGACAGAACCTCCCCTCTTCTCTCATCCACTGCTCAAGCAGTTCCTCAGAGGGGCCAAAAATTTAAGACCACCCAGGAGAGCTCCAACTCCAGCCTGGGACCTTAACTTTGTATTGGAGAAACTCACCCTTCCTCCTTTCGAGCCAGCTGCTACTTACTGCAGATTTAAAATTCCTTTCTTGGAAAACAGCTTTCCTTTTAGCAACCATGTCAGCAGTAAGGGTATCTGAATTACAGGCCCTTGTGGCAGTGGAGCCTTTCATCATCTTTCATGTAGACAGGGTGTCCCTCAGGATCAATCCCTCTTTCATGCCAAAGGTATCCAGTGTGGCCCTTAATCATTCCATTCGCCAACCTTCTGAACAAAAGGGAACTGATACTGCACTCCTTAGATGTGCACAGATAACTTAGATTCTACTTGGACAGGACTAAACCTCAAAGAAAATCTCAACAACTGCTGGTGACATTTGCTGCAGGAACAGATGGGAACGTTATTTCAAAGCAAACCATCTCCAAATGGGTAGGCCATTGTATTCATTTCTGCTATAAGCACCATGGAAAACTTATCCCACAGGGGATCAGACCCCACTCTACCATGGCTGCATCTACCTCTACAGCCTTTCTCAGAGGCGTACCTACCAGGGACGTCCTTGAAGCTGCTAACTGGAGTTATGTACATACTTTTACCAAGCATTACCATTTGCCAATTTTCTCTAAATTCAGAGATGGCTTTCCCACTGCAGTTTTGCGTGGCCTTATATCTGGTCCTAATGCTATCTAAATTCCTCCTCCCATCCTTGGCTTTGGGAATCTCCCCAAATGTGATGACTGCAACAGTGAAACACGAAGAACATAGTACAGTTGTGTACACTTATCATAAATGTAGATGTTAGTGTATTCACTGTTGCAGTCCTGGATGTTCATCGTGTTTCACTGTTGCAGTCATTACACTTGGGTTATCCTGCTGGCAGGCTACCCTCAGTCGGCCTGAATTCCAAAGTCCTGGTCCGGCGTCGGTTGCTGTTGCCTCTTCCCTGACGTCAGTGCGCCAGGGGTATATAAGATGCAGCAGACGCCATTTTCTTCAGTCTTTATTGCCGCGCGGTGCCCGAAGCAAAAGCAGTTCGCAAGTGCTGGTCAGCGGACTCCTGAGATTTTCGAAATTGAATTTCAGAACCGAACCAAAGTCTTCAATAAAGCTAAGTACCCCATTGGGGAAACTTTTTCTTGCTCCAGACCGATGTTAGTAAAAGTTAACAATTGTATTTCTTGTGGGAAGCAAATACCTCCTAAGGATTTTCACTCTTACTGTATTCCTTGCCTAGGCCCTGACCACGACGTTGCTAGTTGTCTGTTTTGTGCTAGGTTCAACCAACGCACTATTAAGCATCAGTTTGATTTTGCTTTACATTACTTTGACCGAAGGTTTAACTACATAATGCCGTCGGAACAACCAATGACCGGAATTAATAAAAAAACGCAAAGACAAAAGGACAGGCATCCGAGGTCCAAAACCGACTAAGCCTCTTCTAGGGCAGTCACCGGTTCTCAGTGAGGTGCTTTCGCAGCCCCTGACACCCGCTACCTCAGACTCGCACATGGAGACAACTAGGCCTCTGGAAACTCAAGGTATTGGGCCTACGGAAACTATTCCCTCAGATGGGTCCGAAGCCGCTGAGCAGGCATCGGCTTCTGATGGTGTTTTCAGACCTACACAGCTTACTATCAAGTCCACTTCAGCAGCCAAGGCAAAGTCTAAAACACCATTAAAGACAAAGAAACAAGTACAGCATTCTCCTGGACAGTCCTCCATGCCAAAGAAACAGATGCTTAAAATGGCAGAGGACCTAATTACTTTGATCGGGGGTTACCATCCCCCTCCTGACAAAAGGCCTAGGCAAGACTCTGACTATGACTCCTCTGACCAGGTTTCTATTTCCTCTGATTCCTCTTCAGAACAGGGATATTCTCTTCCTCGCTATGAGGACTCTGATGCTGAAGAATCTATTCCTTCAGCCTCTCCTCCTGAGGATTACTCTTTTGGGGAAACCTTGCACACCATGAGGGAGCATTTCCATTGGGAGAGCCAGGATTATTCAGAATAAAAGAAAAGGCTCTGAGACTTACTTTTACTGCCTCAGCACAGGTCCCTTGCTATCCACCCTGTACTAGATATTGTTGATGATGTTTTTTCTGAATTCAGTTTGTCTCCTGATTCTTTACCCCCTGCACCAGTCAAGCCAGATAGGTACTACAGGGTCCCAGACTCGCATAAATTTCTTTATAAAAACCCTGCTGCTGACCCAGAAACAATTTCTCAGGGGTCCCAAAGGGGTCAAGGCTTCCACTGCAAAAAAACATGTTCCCTCAGCGATTCTAGAGCACTGGATAGATGGGGGAAAAAAGTTTACACTTCTGCTACTTTAGCTGTAAGGACTTTAAACTGCCAGTTTCATGTGCTTAAATATCAACAATACTTAATGTCTTTGCTAAAACAGGAAATGTGTACAAGCTCAGAATGTTCTGACAATAAGGAAATGCAAGATTTATTGCATGCAGCTGAACAAGTGGGAAAACATACTCTGCAATGCAGTTTTGATTCATTAGAGGCTTCTTGCAGAGCCGCAGTTACAGGTTCTGTCATTCGAAGGCATGCTTGGTTAAAAGAACAGTTTACCTGATCATGTTAAAGCAAAATTATTGGATGCTCCATTACAGCATGATACCTTGTTTGGTGTTAAGGCAGAAGAGGTGTTAAAGAAAATGGAGGATAAAGCAAAATCAATGCAGGCAGTAAAGGATTACTTACAGGTTCAGCAACCTAGATTTAGCAGGGACTGGCCTTCTAAAAATTGGTCCTTTCCAGTGTCAGACAGGCCACAAAGCGGCAGATACAGATGCCCAAGAGGCAGATCTCTGCCCCAAGGCTCATACAGACCTAAACAATGGGGTGCTTCAGCCCCCAAAGGCGGAGAAGACAAATCACAACCTTATAGGAAACAGTCCCAATGACTTCCCTCTACGAATGCCAATCACTTACCTTTTGGCAGCTCCCTTAGGGGGAAAACTAGCACTTTTCTCACAAAATTGGCACATGATCACCCAGGACAAATGGGTACTGAACATTGTTTCTAAGGGTTACACGTTCCACTTTCACACCCTACCAAGGTCAAAAGGTATGCCAGACCTGCCACAAAATCAATGGGCAGAGGCACAAAAACAAATTTCTGCTCTCATGGTCATGAGAGCTATTCAAAAAGTACAACAGCAAGAACAAGGGACAAGGATTTTACTCAAAACTTTTCTTGGTACTCAGGACAATGCATGGAGACCAATACTGGAACTGTCAATTTTAAATACTTTCCTGGATGTTCCAAAATTCAAAATGTTGACACTGCAGCAACTTCTATCCATGCTGGGCAAGAAGTCTTTGCTTGTTACTTTGGACCTCAGAGGCATACCTGCATGTCCCTATCAGACAGTCTTGCAGAAGATACCTCAGATTCATAGCTGGCTCAATGCATTACCAATTCTCTGCACTGCCCTTTGGCTTATCTACTGCGCCCGGGGTCTTCACAAAATGCCTGACACCAGTAATTGCATTTAGCAAACAAAAAGAAATTCAAATATATCCCTACTTGGACGACTGCCTTATTCAAGCAGAGAGCAAGGACATTCTACTAAAACATCTGGCGTTAGTAAAAAATTACTAATTTGCCTAGGTTACACAGTAAGAAATCAAAACTAGTGCCCTCTCAAGAGATAATATTCCTGGGTGCAAGCTTAAATACAACTGCCCAGATGGCTTATCTCACGCCAGACAAGCAAAGACAACTGACTCATTACTTTCAGATGATGGCAACAAAGACCCAGCTACGTGCAAGAAAAATTCTGCAGGCTTTGGGCTTCATGGCATCCTGCTAATTCCATATGCAAGACTGCATATGAGGAAGCTACAATGGTATCTAAAAAGGGTTTGGACTCAACATTGCCACAGCCTGGAAACAATAATAACTCTTATTCCCTGCCTGCAACAGGAGTTTCGATGGTGGGCACTGGCCTGTCACCACAAGGGACAGCCTTTCACTTTACCCACAGTCAGGCAGACACTAACAGATGCATCGGATTATGCCTGGGGGGCACACATGGCAGGAAAATGTATGCAGGGCACGTGGCCCGCGGACCAAATGCATCTTCACATCAATCAAAAAGAGATGCTAGCTGTACAGAATGCCCTGACAGCCTTCAAGGATCTAATACATCCAGGACAACTATTACTAAAGACTGACAATACTACAGTTATGTGGTACATTAACAAGCAGGGGGGCACACATTCCTACCCCCTCTGCAGGCAAGCCATGACTTTGTGGAACACAGCACTGACCTATGAAGTACATCTGCAGGCACAATTCCTGCCAGGAAAGAAAAATATTCTGGCAGACGAACTAAGCAGAAACCTCATGGACCCTCACGAGTGGAAACTAAATCCACAGGTCTTCAGCATGATAACAAGGAAATGGGGATGCCCAGACATAGATCTTTTTGTCTCCCCTCACAACTGCCAACTACAGACATTCTGCACAAGGACTTATCACTCACAAGCATGGAAAGTGGATGCTCTATCATTCAGCTGGAAAACCCTAACAGTTTATGCCTTTCCACCACTGCCTCTCCTTCCCAAGGTGCTCCTAAAAGCCAGACGAGAAGCCAAAAATGATTTTGATTGCCCCAGACTGGCCATGCCAACACTGATACCCAATCCTAAAGAGCTCGTCTCAAGGTCCAGCCTGGACTTTACCTCAAATTCCTCATCTTCTGACTCCACAAAATAATCCGATCCTGCACAGCCAACTCAGAACCTTAAATCTGGCTGCATGGCAGATAATATAACCACTCAGAACACACCTCTCTCTAAAGCTGTTATGGATGTCATTTTGGAAGCCAGGAGGCCCAGCACCAGGAAATCTTATGCAGAAAAATGGAAGAGATTCTGTGTTTGGAACCAGGCACAAGGACTTGAACCACTTGTTCCAAATATTCCTCAGATTTTACAATACCTAACTGAGATGCTGGACAAAGGCCTATCCTCAGCAATTAAGATCCATGCCTCTGCCATTTCGGCTCATTACAATACGGAACCTCCTGTTTTCTCTCATCCACTCCTAAGACAGTACCTCAGAGGGTCAAAAACATAAGACCCCTAAGGAGAGCACAGATAGCTACATGGGACCTCAACTTTGTTTTAGAAAAGCTCACACTGCCTCCTTTTGAGCCAGCCAATACAGCTGATATAAAATTCTTATCATGGAAAACTGCTCTGCTCCTAGCAATAACTTCAGCAAGAAGAGTCTCAGAGTTACAAGCATTAATGGCAGTGGAATTTTTTATCATTTTTCATCCGGACAGGGTTTCTCTAAGGACAAACCCAACATTTATGCCAAAGGTAGTATCCAGTGCGGCTCTTAACCAAACCATTCATTTGCCAACATTTTATCCAAATCCCAGTATAAAGGGGAGAGACTTCTGCACTCTTTGGACATACACAGGCAGCTATGCTTCTACTTGGACAAAACAAAAGCTTTCAGAGAAACTGAGCAACTGTTTGTAGCATATGCTGCAGGATCACAAGGAAAGGCTATTTCAAAACAGACTATTTCAAAATGGATAGGACACTGCATTCGTTTCTGCTATGCACAGCATGGCAAGTCAGTGCCTAAGAATATTAGGCCACATTCTACCAGGGCAGCAGCCACTTCAGCAGCCTTTCTCAGAGGAGTACCAACCAAGGAAATTTTGGAGGCTGCAACTTGAGTTCAAGTGCACTCACTACCACTTGCCTCTCTACTCTAAATACAGAGCAAGCTTTGCCACTGCAGTTCTGCAGGTCCTCATTGCCACTCCTAATCCTATTTAGACCCAGCCGCCCAACCTCAGCTTTGGGATTCAACCCAAGTGTAATGACTGCAACAGTGAAACAATATGAACATAGTACAGTTGTGTACCTACCATAAATGTAGATGTTAGAGTGTATTCACTGTTGCAGTCCAGGTTACCCACCCACCATCCCCCTTTCTTTGCTGGGACGTATCTATACTTCTCTATCCTATACAACCTATGTGGTGTATTTGCTTGTAGATGAAGGTATTTATTTTAGTGTATGTTTTTTTATAAGAAATGTGTATTGCCTACCTTCTTGGGGGCACCTGACATCTGGGGCAAGAAAAACTGAAGAAAATGGCGTCTGCTGCATCGTATATACCCCTGGCGCACTGACGTCAGGGAAGAGGTGGCGGCAACTGACGCCGGACCAGGACTTTGGAATTCAGGCCGACTGAGAGTAGCCTGCCATCAGGATAACCCAAGTGTAATGACTGCAACAGTGAATACACTCTGACATCTACATTTATGGTAGGTACACAATTGTACTTTACCCTCCCTCCAGCCACTGAATTCTTTTGGCTATACCTCTTCTCTCCTTTACAATGCTTAAAAGCTTTTTGGTGTATTTGCTTTTTTGTTGGAGGTATACTCTTGTATATTTATAGATTTAATTGCTTCCCATTAGAGGGGCTCCTGACATCTGGGGCAAGAAAAACTGATGTAATGACATCGGCTGCATGTTTTATTCCCCTGACGACCTGAGTCATGGAAGAGGAGACAGCAACCGATGTAGGACCCCAAGACTTAATCAGGCCGACTGAGGCCTACTGCACTAACCCGACTGTGATGACTGTAACGATGAATACACTCTAACATCTACGTTTATGGTAAGTGTTACACAACTGTACTTTTTCTGTATTCCTACTTGCAGTCATCCTTATTGGCAAAATCTTTTTTTCTTCATTACCATGCTGGCTTAATTCTTAGAATACATTCTGTCGCATCATAAATATCATATTTTGTACAGTGGACATTCTCTAATGATCCAAAATTCCCATTTTTCTCGACTCACACCCCCTTTATCATCATCCCTTTCCACTTTGAATTATAACCTGTTTGTTTTATCTAGATCAGCTTTAACTGTGTAGCTCTGAAATCAGGCAGCGCAGTAGCTTTTCAAATCAAGTAATTCTAAACCACCTTCTGTTGAGAGGTTCCACTTGTCCCATTTACCTGTCTTGCACTTCTTCCTGTCAGATAAATTCCTTAAACTTATTGTCCACAACTTCTCCTCTGGTTGATGAAAAAAATGACCTGTACTTAAGACTAAAGGGACTAAAAATATTTTCACTTTATATGTATCTTGTTTCTCAGTTTTTGTATTTTCTCATGTTTAATCTCTTCCCACATATCCTTAGCAGTAATAACAGAAGCCATCCATATTCTTAATTTTTTATCTTAATGTTCTTATAAATATAGGTATTGCTGAACCCAGTCATGAGTGGGTATGTAATTTAGAACTATATCCTTGTTTTGTCTATTAATTTTATATCCTGAAAAGACTTGAAACTGTGTATTCTATAGCACTGATATGTCCTTTGCTGAATTTATCAAGTACCAAATCATCTTTAAACAGATGATCTGAAGTAGTTAACTTCATTTGTGCATCAACCTATGGGTTATCGGATCCGAGCCGGCAGTTTCCAACAGCTGAGATCAGAGCTCCAAGCTCCTCCCACCTACCCATAATCCACTGCCATCCCTGCCTGACCTCAGATCTAGTTTGCCGCGGTTACACCAGCAGCTTGATCTCGAGCTTCCAGGCCTTAGAATGTTTTTCTGTGAAAAAAATATTTTTTCTTTTGGATTTAGCTAAAGTTTGTGTGAAGTTGTTGAGTGTGTGTTTTAGGATAGTTACCTTAAAGTAGTCATTAGATTCCCTTTTTTTTGTATTACCCCCACCCACCCCCTTTTTTTTGTGAGAGCGTTAGGGTGTGTGTGGTTTTGGGGCCTAGTGAGTGTGTTTTTAGTTTACCATGGCAGAGGCCCCCAAAACATTTTTTTCTAAATGTAGTGTGGCCATAAGCTCTCCCCAGCGGATGGCCACACTCTGTGCGTTTTATGCCTTGGGGTTGAACACCTGTCATCCGGCTGCGCTATTTGTGCACCGTTCAACCCCAGGGCTCTCAAGGACCGGAGGTTGAAGCTAATTCTGGCTGGACTTCTGCCCCCCGGACTCTGCTCTGGCCTCCGGTCCCCCTGTGGCTCCTGCTGCGGTAGCGCCTTCTGCTACTTCCCTTGGCCGGGACTCAACCTCCCACCTTGGGCCAAGAGGATAGGGAAGCCAGAAGAGAGAAGCACAGAGAGAAGCATCACAAGCGGCGGGCCGAAGCCTCTGCATCGGCTCCGCCAGCCAAGCGGGCTTCTCCACCCAAGACCTCCGAGACTTCCCCTTCCCGGCTCAGTTCACCCTGCTTCTCGCCGGGGCTGGAGGAGGCCCGGTCACCTTCGAGGTCATCGAGGCGGCACTCCCGTCCTGCCTCTGTGGCCTCTTCTAGGTCCACAAGAAGTTTAACTGATGCAGACTTGGACCGGATGATGCGAAAGTTCCTCCAGTCCCAGCTGCAGATGGGAGTGCTCCTGCCCCCCCCCTCCGGGGGGGGGGGAGCTCGACCCCCTGTTTTGCCCCGATTGCTCCTTCCTTGACCCGCTTCCTGGGTTTGGGGTCTTTGGAGCAGATTAGCGTTGGAGCCGGGGGACTGTCGGCACCGATAGAGTGCTTCGGCGGCGATGGCACCCTCGTGTCTGTCGGGTCCCTTTTCTGCGGATCCTAGCTCTCGGAGCAGAGAACTGAGCTTCGGATCAGAGACGGTTAGTATGCCTTCGGCTCCATCCAGGTCGGAGCATGCTGCCCTTTTGGATCCGATCACCTCTGCGCTGGCTCCGATCCGCACGTCAGATCTGAGGGAGGGTCTGCTCTCTGATCCTAGGGAGAGCAGCTCTCCTTCGGCTTTCGACGTGGTGGAGAGGGTTCTGTCGAGGGACTCCAGGCCCCCGGCCCTAGCTACGGCCCACCCTGCACTACCTCTCAGATGGGCCCGACTTCCATTACCCGGCCCCAGGGACAGCCTGCTCTTACGTCCCAGATCGTTCCCTTGTTGGAACAAGATGTGGTTGGTGAGGCCTCCGCGGACAGCCCCCCCCCCCGAGGAAGTCCCTCACAAACGCAAGTGCAAAAGGAGGCACTTGGACTCCCCTGAGTCCTAGACAGAGGACAGTGACTTGGAGGAAGGGCAATGCTCCCCAAGATCACCCCTCGAAGATGTCTCATTTGGAGGAGACATGGAGATTAGAGGGGGGTGGTCTGCCCCAAAGCCTACCTCGGACGAGTCCGTGCTTCTGGACGTGTCTGAAGCAGGCCCGTCTACCTCTTGGGTGTCCTCTCCAGCCTGACTCTCTGGTAGACCTGATCACTACCAGGGCATGGAAGGAGCCGGACACTGTGGAGCCTGTTCCCAAGAGGCAGGACAGAATTCTTAGCGCCCCCCCCCCCTCGGACAGGTCACATTGGAGTAAGGGGTCCCCCGTAGATGCCATGTTGGTGGCGGCTGCCACTAAAAGGGAACTAGCCCAGGAGAGTCCCATGGTCCATCCTCCTGACAAGGAGTCTCTGGCGATGGACCGCTTGGAAGAACGGGTGTTTGCTTCAGCCACCTTCTCGGTAAGGTCGCTGAAATATATGACACGTAATACGACTCTAGCGGGACCTTATCAAAGAGTACGCTGGGTCGCCCCCGGAGTCCATGTCGGCAGAGGACAAACAAGTTTACTCTACCCGAATGGCCACTCTCCAGTCTATTTCCAATACCTCTATGCGACTACTATCCCATGCTACAGAGGGAGCCGCTAGAGTTAGCGGAGCGGGCGTCATCCTAAGGCGACAGGCGTGCCTCCGCCACTGTGAATTCACGGAACCCTTTAAGCCGTCATTCACTAACGCCCCGTTTGATGGTTCTGCCCTGTTTGGCAAGACCGTACGCGACACCTTGGTCCAGAACGAGAAAGATGGAAAGACTCTGTCTGCCGTCTGAGTCTGCTTTTCTGCTCCCCAGAGGTCCTTCTCCAAGAACCAAAAGGGACAGAAGAAGATGTGGTTCCGGAAGTCTCAGCAGTCCCATTTCGCTCGGGACCCCCCGTCTTTCAGGGGCAGAGTAGGACAGGGTGGACGCCGCCCTAGAGGCAGAGGGGGCCCGAAAAACTTTGGGTCCAGAGAACCTTACTCTGATCAGCCCACGCAGCAACCCTGAGGGGTTACCTGACTGCTCCACTCTGGAGGCAGTCGGGAGGCGTTTCTCGAGGCACCTAGCAGCTTGGGAGTCCATCACAACAGACCGCTGGGTGCTTCGGATTATATCCAAAGGCTGCGAGATTCCGTTTCTCCATCCCCCTCTCGGACCTAGATCCTTCCCCGATGTTCCACCCGATCAGAGGGAGGCCGCAGCCGTAGAAATTCAGCAGCTGCTAGAAATGGAGTGATTCAGCACGTCCCCAAAGACCTGTACGGATCCGGCATTTACTCCAGGTTCTTCTTGGTGCCAAATACCAATCCTCGACCTTTCTCTCTTGAACCTGGCGGTAACCAAAGAAAAGTTCCAGATTGTCACCTTTCAATCTTTTCTCCTCCTCTTGCAGGTGAACGACTGGATGTGCTCCATAGACCTCAAAGATGCGTACTACCACATCTTGATGGACAGATGGTCCAGGAGGTTTCTCCACTTAAGGCTAGGAGCCAGCCATTACCAATTCAGGGTCCTCCCCTTTGGTCTCACCACAGCCCCCAGGGTGTTCACCAAGGTGTTGTTAACTGTGGTAGCAGCTCACCGAGACTCCAGGGAATTCAGGTCTTTCCATACCTGGACGACTGGCTCCTGACCGCCCCCACAAGGCATCTACTCTGCACGGCCAGGAATTATTTTCTTCACCTAGCTCCCCAGTTGGGGATCACGATCAATGTCGGAAAATCTTCCCTTCCCACTTAGGTCATAGATTTCATCGGAGCCAGGTTGAACACAAATCAGCTTATAGCCTTCTTGACTCCGGACCGGCTGCAATCTCTAAAACTTCATGTGCAGGCCATTCTTCATTGTCCAGGCCCTCCAGCAGAATTGGTCCTGAGGGCATTAGGCTTGATGGCGGCAACCATCAACCTTTTGCCCATGGCACGCCTAAATATGAGAATCCTGCAATGGACCCTCCAGTCCAATGGTCCTTCCTACATTACCCCCTGAGCCATCCTGTTCCTCTCAGCAGGGTTTTGCAGGTAAGCCCTCTTGTGGTGGCTCCAGTCTCTGGACCTCCAGAAGGGGCGCCCCTTTTCTATGTCCTCTCCCTTAGGCACGGTGACCACGGACGCCTCGGGTGGGGGGGCATTGTTTGGGCAGGACCGTCCAAGGCACGTGGAACCATGTGGAGACCTCACTTCATATCAATGTCCTAGAGATGAGGGCGGTGCTGTTAGCGTTGCAAGCACTTCAGAGCCTTCTTCCCGTCGGGACAATTGCGATCCATACGGACAACATGTCGGTAGTCTGGTATATCAACAAACAAGGGGGAACCAGGTCCTGTCCACTTTGTCAAGAGGCCATGAGAGTGTGGGAATGGGCGATTTCCACCAACAGTTTTCTCATAGCGACGCACATTCCGGGGCGGTCCAACATCCTAGTGGACAGATTGAGTCGGACTATCCTCTCGCCGTATGAGTAGTCTCTGAATCTCAAAGTAGCAAAGCAGATTTTCTCCAAATGGGGTCAACCTCGTTGCGATCTTTTCGCCTGTCCCTCAAACACAAAGTGCAACAACTACTTCGCTCTAATTCCCCCACCCAGGTAATCTCCAAGAGACGCTCTGGTGCATGTTTGGCCACCCGGTCTACTTTATGCTTACCCTCCACTTCCCCTGATGCTGAAGTTTCTACGGAAAGCCAGACTGTTAAGGAGCAGAATAATCCTCATTGCCCCATTCTGGCCTCGTCAGGCTTGGTTCCCATATCTATGGTCTCATCTGATGAATCCTCCCTGGATTCTAGATCCCTTCCGGATCTGATCTTTCACCCATTGGGCCTGCCGGCCCTGAACCTGAACAACCTCAAGCTCACGGCTTGGTTGATCCAGTTCCACTGTTAGCTAGGACTCCTGGTATCTCTTCCCCGGTTAAAGCCATCCTAGTAGCTACTCACAAGCAGTCTATTAGAAGGGTTTATAATAGCAAATGGAAACATTTTTCTATCTAGGCGGAGCATCAGAACTTAGACCCCTTTACAGCTCCATTACCAAGCTATATTAGACTTTCTATCAGGGTTAGATAAACCACAGCAACCAACAGTAACCAATATGGTTATTTGACCAAGGTGCTAGCTCCTCCACAGTCAAAGTACAATTGGCAGCTATCTCTCATTACCATGTTGGATGTGATCTGGGTCCTTTGACCTCGTCCAGATTGTGTAAGGCCTTCTTAAAAGGAACCTTCTTACTAAGACCCCCGGTGAAGGATGTAGTCCCTCCTTGGGATTTAGCGCTGGTGCTCACTCCAGGCTTTAACAACTTCCCCCTTTGAGCCTGCAACTTTGGTGGATCTCAAATTCTTATCCTGGAAAACAGCTTTTCTTGTTGCCATTACTTAGGCAAGAAGGGTTTCGGAACTTCAAGCCCTTTGCGTCAAGCCACCGTAATTGACCTTCCACAAAGATAGAGTATCCCTGAGGACCAATCCCTCCTTTCTGCCCAAAATTGCGTCCGAATCTAACATCAACCAGTCTATTTAT
Organism: Protopterus annectens; assembly: GCF_019279795.1. NCBI lineage: Eukaryota > Metazoa > Chordata > Ceratodontiformes > Protopteridae > Protopterus > Protopterus annectens. Next base: position 325,035,786 of record NC_056741.1, on the reverse strand, counting down.
TTACCAGTCTTCTTTTCCAATTATCAGAGTAAGGGTGAGTACAAGTTGCATTCCTTAGATGTACACAGACAACTACGATTCTATTTACACAGGACAGCTGGTCATAGGGAATCAGACCAGCTGTTTGTATCCTTTGCTAAACCTAGTCTGGGGAAACCTGTTTCGAAAGTCACATTGTCTAGGTGGATTTCCCAGTGTATTCTTCTGGCTTATGAGACTTCTGGCCGGCCTGCACCTCAGGGAGTCCATGCCCATTCTACTCTATTTCTACCTCCGCTGCTTTTCGTTCTAGAGTATCTTTGGATGACATTTGCTCAGCAGTCACGTGGGCTTCATCTCCTACCTTTATAAACCACTATAAGTTGGATTTTGTCTCCAGAGGGAGAGCATCCTTTGGCTCCGCAGTGCTCCGGAACATCCTTCCATGAGGATCTCCCAAGATTCAGGTAGCTGTGGACTCTGTCCCATAGGTTGATGTACAAATGAAGTTAACTACTTCAGATTAAGAAGTTATGTACACACCATAACTTTCCATCTGAGTAGGTAAACTTCATTTGTCAGCAACCGTCCCTCCCTCCGTCCCCCTGACCTACTTGGATGTTCATGATATTCCTGTGTCATGACGGATTGCATCCAGGTTAGTCTATAGAGGTGATCCTTTTCTCTGATATTGCAGGTGTTGCTTTTAGGCAAACTTGATCTGAGGTCAGGCAGGAATGGCAGGGGATTATGGGTAGGGGGAGGAGCTTGGAACTTTGATCTCAGCTGTTGGAAACTGCCGGCTCGGATCCGATATCCCATAGGTTGCTGACAAATGAAGTTTACCTACTCAAATGGAACGTTATGGTGAGTACATAACTTCTTATTTTTTCTTTATTACCATAACAATTATTTCCTTGAATGTTTGAGTCCCTCATTTTCTATGTCAGTTGCGTTAAGTGTAAAACAAATAAAGGGGAAAGGGGGCATCCCTGTTTGGTCCCCCTGTTCAGACAACGTATTGGAGAGGAACCCGTTGACCCTTCATATATCCTTCTAATTAACCTTTTATCAGGTAGTGCAGATGCTTCCATTGCTTTCTATGCAACAAGACCCACCAAAAGCAGCATTATCATCTTACATTCTACTTCCTTCTGGATCATCATTGTTCTGTTAATGTTGTGAACTGTTTTCTTCCCCTCCACAAAACCAAATTGATCTGTATCTATCAATTTGGGCAAAACCTTTACCATTTTATTAGCTAGTCTAGACCTAAACACTTTATGGTGTAAAATTAAAATGGGTCTGAGTCTTGGTCTGACTGTCCTTGTCCCTTTTGGGTAATACAGCCACTGCAGCTTTTTTAGAAGATGCTGGTGCTTATACTCCTTTTAAAATATTGTTAGGAGGGAAGAAAAAGGTTCGATAAAGTAATTGCCAAACATCAAAAGGAATACCTTATTTTCTAGCCACCTCCCTGCAAACTGATTTTATACACCACCATTTTTCTAATCTGTTATCTTAAGTATTAGTTGTTGAGCCTCGTCTTCCTCTAATCATGGCATTCTTCATAAGCATTTCCATTTGTGCCCTTTCTTTGTTTCCACATTTAGAAATTTTATGAAAATTTGTATAAAGTGGAGGAAATATCTGTATATAAATTCTCCAGTTAGGTTTCTTGTCATATGCTCCCTAACGTTGTTAAAAAAAAACTTATACAGTGCTGTCCCTTCTCTACTGCCATTTGCATTTTTATCCTTATTTTTTACTAGCCTCCATTTCTGCTGCTGTTCCAAAAAGGTCTTCCACTTGGGTGTTGAAATCATCCGATATGATGACAGTTGTGATTGACGTTTCAGCTCTGCAGTCTCTCTTTTTTTTTTTTTGTTACGTTCATTGTCTAGCTTGCTAGTAATGATGTGCTCTGATGCTCTTGGAGTTAGAAGTTGCAATGGTTACAGTCATGACATAGCCATTACTGATCGCAGCTGGGTCAGCTTTTGAATCCTCTGTCTTGAGACTGTCATTGTTGGGATTGTTTGAGCTCATTGCTGTCCTACCCAGAGTTAGACAGGCTCACTGATGATCTTTACAGCGTCAGATTTTTTCTCTGGACTTTAGTACCCCTACAACCCCAAATGTGATCACTTTAATCTCAGCATTGCTGCAAACAGTATACATTTGACATTTTTCTGCATCTGCACAGTTATCAAGCTACTGCCACAACCAGACATTTTTTTGTCTGCTCTTTGTCACCCTGTTCACTGAGAAAGCAGAGTGATGGAGGCTCTCTTGCTAAACTGACGTGGTATATTTGAGCAAGTATTGAACTTTCCTTCCCTTTAGATCCATCGCCTCAGAGGTCAGTATGAAGCACAGATACAAGAGTTTGCTCCTTGACTAGTGATTCCTTACCATCTCCACAAAATTGCATCAAGTATATTTTGAGAAAGTCCTTGAAATAGGGAAACGAAGACTGAGTGGCTCACAGACCCAAACCATTTCCCAGAAGATAGTGAAATGTTCATTTGATCCCTGCTGCATTACACTTGTCTGTATGGGTTATATCCTGCATGTAATATAACAGACAGCAGTCTTTCTGTTTCTCAGGAGACTGATTCTGACTCAGAGGAAAGTGTTTCTTGTCCCTTGGCAGAATTTTATTTTTCTGAAATTTATCTAGGATGCACCAATGGTTTGAGTGGGAACTTTGAAAAAATGTGATGTTACACAACTGGAATTTTCTCAATCCAGTCTTCTTTCAGTTTTGGAGGATGATTTTTACAGCCTGTCTCATGCTTGACATCCAGCCTGCAGCCCTTAAGAAGGATATACTGAGGAACTTTATGCAGTCTTAAAGATTTTTGTTTTCTTATTCCAGATCTGACTGTGCTCGTGGTTTCCTTGGTAAATACTAATGCATCTAAACGTTTGGTAAATGCTCATCACTTCCCCTCTAAGTATGGGAATGCCTTTCATAGATTTGGGAGAAGAGAGAATACTTCTGCCATGTTTAGTTTTAAAATTCGTACTTCTCAAGCAGTCATGTTAGTTTTTGCTTGCTTCATTTGAGAATGAGTAACATTATAGCCACTTTCCTTCTGAGGAAAGAACAGCTCAGAATACACTTACTGCTTCTGTGTCTCAAGTGTCCAAATGTTCTTTGAAGTGTGCTTATGACTGTGCTGATACCTCACTCAGCTGCTGCTACTGGAACTGTTAGATTTCTGTGGTTGTGATTTCAGAATTTACATAAGGATGTTAAAGCTGAAATTTTGAATTCCTCTTTGGATATGGATGTTGTTTTTGGACCATCTGCTGCTGAAGTTCCGAAAAAATGAGAGGGAATAATTCGGTGTGTGCCTTAGATTTATCAGCCTTCCTTCTCCAAATTTGTTAGTCTTCCTCGGGGCTCTCTGTAATATAAAAAGCTAAAAAGGGCTAGCCAGCAGAATTCTGGTAGACTTTCATAAAACAGTGGCGAAGGAGTCTTAAAGAAAGTGGGGTTCCCAGACATCAGGACGATCCAACAAATGTGAATGAATATAAAATGCAGCTCCCCCCAACCCAAGCACATTTTTAAGCTTTCCCCAAAACCTGTCTCTTTCTCTTTGGCAACCGGCGATCTCAGACAAATTGGTTCTGAGTGTGCTCTATCAGCGGTACAGGTGGCAATGTGATCCCTCTTTCACCAGAGCAGACCCCCCCCCCCCAGTTATTTAGCATTTGCTGATTCTCTGATTAGTAGAATCTTTTCCCACTTGACTAAAAACCTTTTCCTGTCCGAATGTTTGTTTCTAGTAACAAAGAAAGAAGCTTTATGGAGAGCAGTCCTAGGGTTTTCCTTTCTCATTCAGTTTGTGAAAGTCACAAAGTTAATGTTTTCAACCTGTTATCCCTTATCCTCCTTTCATTTTTATGGTAACTTGCTGTTTAAAGGGTATTTGCATAATATTCCTATAAACTCTGATTTCAAACTTTTCTTAAGGTTTTCTGAGTCTAGATTGCTCTTTATCTGCATTACCTCCACTGCTCCAAAAGTCTTTATAAGGTCTCTAGCCCTAGTGACAGCCTGCTGTTGACTGCAGGGTATTTGTAGTTCGATTATTTAAATTACTTGGTTATCTTTACAGAGTTTTGTTTTTCTCAAAGTTTCAGGAATCTCTCTTTTGTAAGAGCTCTGCTTTTCAGACTGGGTTTCCAGGAGAACATGTAGAACTCATGCCTTATTCATTTTTGCAGGGTTGTATTCCTGGGTGTCTCATGGCTACTTTGGTTCAAAGAGCTTTCTTCCACAGGAAAAAATAGATTACCTTGAGTTTTCTACTCTGTTCCAGAAAGAGAATTTCTCGAAAGATTAGGATTCATGGTGTCTGATTATTTTCCCTATTGTTTTGTAGCCATATTCCACATAATGAAGACTCAGTAGTACCTAAATTCTGTGTGGTCCAAACACAGACACCCTCAGCTTTTCAGATTTCAGTTTGGGGATTTGTAAAATTTGAACTTTGTTGGAGAGATCCGATGTCCTCTTATCATTTTGCAGTATTCTTACATGTGGGAATCCTCCGCCTCAGGTGACCTGGGTGTCCTCGTATACAAAAGCTAGCCTGGCTGCTGGTAAGGTGCGTGGGACGTCACACGCTGGGACCATAAACCATGGGCCATAAATGTGACGTCCGCATGCACAGACCTCAGAACTTCTTTGCCTCAGTCAAACATCAGCTTGCCCCTACAGCTCTGCACTTGTGACTATGATGAAAGGTAATTACTCCATTGGGGAATCTGTTATCTTCTTGCTAAGCTTAGGTTGCTGTTTAAAATATTTCTTGTCTGATTCCATCCATATCATCTAGGAGTGGAAAATGTAAGTGCGGTTGGCAAATTCCATACGAAGGCAGCCGCGACCTCTGCTTGTTTTGCGTAGGACTGTCCCATGACTATAAAAGGTGTACAAGTCTGCCAATTGTTTGTTCCTAAAAACACTGCGCAGTTGTCTTGCAGCCCTTAAGCTCTTTGTGGAAAACCAGCGTCTGAAATGCCTAGCCCCCTCTCTATGGAACCAGAACAGGCTGTTGCGGCAGAGCTGCCTAAGAAGGCAGCCAAGGTATCTAGGCTCGACATTGTGCCTCAGAGTACAGATGTCCCGTCAGCTTCTGGTCTAGAGGCTGAGGAATGTCCGATAGGGCTGGCAACTTCGGTGGGTACAGTTTTGGAAGTCTCCTTTGTTTCTCCAGCCTGCACGTCTGCAGAGGTGTCTGCGACATCGGTTTTCGATTGATGTCAGGGAGGAGCCAGGCCCACTTGAACGGCTGCTGTTAGTCAGTCTTCGAGAAAGGCGGTCCTACTCTAGGTCCTATGTTGCATTCCAGGCCTTTGCCTACTCAGCCAGGACCAAAGACGACTCCTCTCAAGGGGAAGCAGAAGACCCAGCAAAAGATCAGCCGGACTGGCAGGAATTCTCAGTTTCTTTTTCAGGCCTTTATGGCCCTGAGCCCTACTGCTTCACAAATGCTTGCCCTTCCAACTTTAAGTCCTAGGCCTGCGTCTGCTTGCCCTCTACCACTTTCTCATACTCTGGAGGAAGACTCTTCTTACTCTTCTGAAGAGTTCCTCTCCTACACCTGTCAGTTGGCTTCACCCATGGAATACTGCTCTCTGGATGAGGATTCTTTGGAAGGTGACTCCTCCTGAGGGCATTACCTGCGGAGAAACCATCTCCAAAATGAATATTTTAAATGAAACTCTATGCAAATGACTGCAGAAGAGATATTTTGAACTTCTGTAGATGGATTCCCCCTCTGCTATCTCCCCCATTATACCAGCATACTTGGATGCTTTGGCTTCTGCTTCCCAGACCCCAGAATCTCAGCCACCGGCCCCAGAAAGACCAGACAGGTTGTATAAAGGTGCCTGATTTCAAATTTCTCATAAAACCACCAATGGCAGACCCAACTGTGATTGCAGCCTCGGCTGACAATCTAGGCAGTTACCCTCTTCTTCCTTATTGCCATCAGACAGAGACAGCAAGCTGATGGACAGATTAGGAAAGATCTTCACTTTCTCAACCCTGGCCTTTAGGGCCATCAATTACCAGACACGTATGGTAAAGTATGCCTTGGATAATGGTCTCCCAGGCCTCTGATCTGTTCTTCTCTATGCCTGACTCTCCAACGAAATCTGAGATGGCCTCAGAACCTATCCTTAGCAGCACAAGTTGCTAGGCATTCCATCAAGTGTAGCTGTGATGCTGCCGAAGCATCAGCTAGGCCAGCTACATATGCTTCTGTTCTACGTAGGTGCTCCGGGTCTATATTAGATCACCTAACGCTTAAAAGTGAACGGTGATTAATCGACCCTATGTAAGCGAAAGCTTACAATTTCGAACGGTCAGAACAGATTTTTTTCCCTAGGGAAAAAAATCGCTGTTACAAAAAAAAAAAAAAAAAAAAAAAAATTTATACATTAAGTGGGGGGCTATGCCCCCCCCCTCCCCCCACTTAAATATACCAACTCAGAGACTGCACTACAGTGCCAAAAATGGCAAAGTAATAAGTGGCCAAGCAAATTCTTTCCCAGGGAAAGAATCTGCTCAAAAGCCGCTTCGATATTTTGAATTTTCAGGCTTTTCAGTTTGACCAAAACACATTCGAGAGAATGCATTTTTGGTCTTCAAACAGGGAACTGATGCACCTGGCTAAGGCTACCATCTCTGCCAGAGGATTTCAATAACAAAATCATGGATGCCTCTCGACGAGTTCCTGTTTGGTAAGGAATCTGGAGAACGTCTTCAAAATATGCAAGAGAAAAGAAAGGAACTGCAGGATCTTGAGCATCTTTTTGCATCTCCAGTCCCAAAGTTCCATAGAAACTACCCAGCCAAGCTTTAAAGGCATCCGCACCCTCTTCCTCCAAGCCAAGGAAAAGTGCCAGGAAACCTTCATCCTCTAGGACTATCTCCTCTCCACTACCTCCAGACAGCCCTTTCCAGATAGACTTAATGTTGACTGGCTAAACACCCTACCTCATTTCCTTCTTTTTGTCCACCTCTCTCACTGTTTCCCCCTGTGGCGATAAATCACCATAGACAACTGGGTTCTTTCAGTTAAAAAAGGGGTATTTTATGACTTGGCAGGAAAGACATTCTCCAAAAGGCATTCCCCTCCCTCCAAGAAACCAAATCCAGCACATACCTCAGGTCATTCAGGATTTACTCTTTCAAGGAGCAATAGAGAGAGAGTCCCTACAGGACAAAGTCAAGGTTTTTTTTTATTCCAGGCTCTTCCTGGTTCCCAAAAAGTATTGGCCCATGGAGACCCATCCCGGACCTGTCTTCTAAATCCCTTTCTTCCGCATGGCATCCCTACAAACCCTTCTTCCACGTTTGGCACCCACTGCCTTCATGGCCACTTTGGTCCTGTAGGAGGCATATCTTTACATCCTCATCCAGCCAGACGTCCGCAAGTTCCTATGTTTTGCTGTGCCATCCTCGCATTATCAGTTTTACTGCCTTGCCCTTTGTAAATACTCTTGGTGCTGTACATAAGCCAAAGTGTCTAACCCCAGTAGAAGCCTTCTGCAGAAAAAAAGGCATACAGGTCTTCCCATACTTGGACGACGACCTCATCCAGGCCGAGGAAGCAAGTACACTACAGAGACATTTCCAGTTCACCATTTCCCCCCTAGGAAGTCTGAGTTTCACAGTCACTCTACCCAAGTGTTCTCTTACACCCTCCCAAGACAAAATTTTCTTGGGTTGCAGAATAAAGATGGATGTTATGAAGGCTTTCCTCCCACCAGAAAAGGACACTTCTTTGACCACTTTCTTTCAGAATTTACTCCTACTTAACTGCATTTCAGCCAGGTAATTTCTTTGCCTACTAGGTCTGATGGCAGCCACTCTCCCCATGCTGCCCCTTACCAGACTACACATGAGGAAGTTCCAGTGGTACTCTAAGAATGTTTGGTTCTAACATGACCACCCCCTAGACTTTCAGGTGCCCTTCCTTTCCTGCTGAAAGAAGAAATAAGGTGGTGGATTTTACAAATTCACCTGAATTCAGGACTGGCTTAGCCCCTCAGTGCAATTCAGTGAATGTACACAAATGCCTCAAGTCTGGGATGGGGAGACACTGTGAATGGACTCAAGGTACAGGCTTAGTGGGAGCCTTGCCTCCAGAAAAAAACGCATCAGTATAAGGGAAATTACTGCACTTCTAGCCCTGAAGGCATTCTCCCTTCTACATCCAAGTCCCCTCCAAGTCTTCATGGACAACACCACAGTGCCTTGGTACATCAGCAAGCAGGGCGGGACCAGGTCTTACTCTGCAGACTAGCCATACAAGCATTGGAGCTGGCCACTCAATCTAAGGTAACACTACAGGCAGTGTACATCCCATCACAGGACAGTGATCAGGCAGATGCCCTCAGCAGATCAGTGTCCCTAAATCATGAATGGATGTTACACAAAGATGTCTTCCTAGACCTAGTCCACCAGTGGGGCACACTTCAGATATATCTGTTTGCCTCCCTCAGAACATACAATTAAAGTTGTTCTGTTCAAGATTCCACTCACCACAAGCATTGAGAGTGGGCGCCTTCTCAATTTCTTGGAAGGGGATGTTCTGCATGATGTTCTTCATCTCACATTGCTGCAGTCCTTACACTTGGGTAGTCCGCTGTCCTCGGTCGGCCCGAATATCAAAGTATAAGGCTGACGTCGGTCAAGGCACATTTGACTGACATCAGGACGTCAGGGTACAAATGCGCATGACCGACGTCATATCCTCAGTCTTTTTTGCCGCATGGTCCGATGCAGAAGCAGCGTTGCAAGTGCCGTTCGGCGTTCTGAAATTTTTCGAATTCGGAGATTCAGACAGAGTCAAAGTTGGCTAAGTACCCCGTTGGGGAATATTTTAGTTTTTTCTTGCCTCAGTGGTTTACCGTATGTCAGAAAAAGTGAATAACTGTATTTCTTGTGGGAAACAGATACCGCATAGAGATTATCATACTTTGTGTATTCCTTGTTTAGGGCCTGAGCACGACGTTGTTGGGTGTTGCTCTTGTGCTAGATTCAATAAGCGCACTATAAAGAGAAGGTTAGATTTTGCCAGGTTAGTCTTCGGGAAGCGGTGCAATTATAAAATGCCGTCGGATGCTCCGACGCCCGCTTCTTCGAAGAAGAGCAAGGACAAAGCAGCTAAGCCTAGGCTAGAAGAGCCGTCCATACCGGACGCCGGTTCTTTAGAGGTGTCGGTGGAGCCGGTGGTTCCGCCGGAGGTTTCTCTGGAGTCCCAGGGAGAGACTTTGTTATTGCAGGATGTGGCCTCTCAGGAGGCAGGTCAGGCTGAAGGGGCTTCTCAGGTTACTGTACTCCCCTCCCTTCCTAGGGTGGTTAGGCCCTCTCCTTCTGTTTCCAAGGCTTCTCCCAGAGGCAGGCCAGGTTTAGCTTCAGTTGGTGTCACCCCTAGTTCTTCAGGATCTGTGCCCAAGAAGCATATGCTTAAAATGGCAGAAGATTTGATTACTTTGATTAGAGGTTCTTTGCCCCCTCCTGATAAGAGACCTAGGGTGGAACCTGAGCTAGGGAGTTTTGAGCAGGCTTCGGATGTTTCAGAGTCTTCGGCTGAAGACTTGCAGGAGTATTCTCCTTATTCTGATTCTGATGTGGATGATTCTACTCCTTCTGCTTCTCCTCCTGAGGATTTTTCTTTTTCAGAGACTCTTCATTCCATGAGGGAGCATTTTAAGTGGGAAGGCCAGGACTTCTCTGATTCCAGGAAAAGGCTTAGGGAATTCTTGTTTTTACCCCAGCATAGGCCTTTGGCTATACCTCCTGTTCTGGATGTTGTGGAAGATTTTTTTGCAGAGGCTTCTCTTAATTTTGATTCTTTGCCTCCTGCTCCTGTTAAACCGGATAGGTATTACAGGGTGCCTGAAGCTCATAAGTATCTTTTTAAGAGTCCTAGGGCAGACCCAGAAACTGTTAGTCAGGGGCCTAAGGGTGTTAGGGCTTCTGTTGTCAAAAATCCGGTTCCTCCAGATAGAGGCCAGGGCTTTGGATAGATGGGGAAAGAAAGTTTATACTTCTTCCACCCTAGCTATGAGGGCTTTGAATTGCCAGTTTCACATGTTGAAATACCAAAACTATCTCCTTTCACAATTTAAGTCTAAGGTAGATGCTCTGGCGGAAGGTATTGAGTGTAAAGAGTTACAAGATTTAGTACATGTTTCTGAACAGGTGGGTAAGCATTCTTTGCAATGTGGTTTTGATGCTGTACAGGCCTCGTCTAGGGTGGCTGCCACTGGGTCAGTTCTTCGCAGGCACGCCTGGCTGAGGGATCAGAATTTATCTGACCATGTTAAGACAAGGATTTTAGATGCTCCTTTACAATCTGATGTGTTGTTTGGTTCTCCTGTTGAGGCAGTCTTAAAGAAAATGGAAGACAAGGCTAAGTCTATGCAGACTGTTATTTTTTGCAGGTTCAGCCTCCGAAGTTTAGTAGAAATTGGCCTACCAAGGGGTGGACGTATCCTTCTTATGATTCCCAGTCTAGGGGTAGGTCTAGACGTGGTAGGGGCAGAGCTCAGGGCTCTTTCAGGCCTAGAACAGGGAGTTCACCTGCACAGTCTTCGGGTGAGGGCAGGGGTCAGTCCTTTCGTAAACAGACCCAATGACCTACCTTTTCAGCTGCCAGAGCCTTCTCGTCTGGCAGCACCGTTGGGAGGAAGGTTGGCACTTTTCAAGGAAAATTGGAGTTTAATTACCCAAGACAGATGGGTATTGGATATCATACACCACGGTTACAGGTTTTATTTCCATACCTTGCCTCCTTTCAAAGGCATGCCAGACGTTCCTCCTCAGCAAAGAATAGAGGCTCACAAACAAATTTCTCTGTTACTTCAAATAGGGGCCATTCAGCCGGTCCCTATGCCAGAAGTGGGCCTAGGATTTTATTCTCGCCTGTTCCTAGTACCAAAGAAAGGGAACACGTGGAGACCAATTTTGGATTTATCTATCCTCAACACTTATCTGGACATTCCCAAGTTCAAAATGTTGACGTTACAACAGCTTTTACCTCTGCTGGGCAAAGATCATTGGATGGTAACTTTGGATCTCAAGGAGGCTTACCTTCATGTTCCTATCAGACTGAGTTGCAGGAAGTATCTGCGTTTTCGGCTGGGACTTCTCATTATCAGTTCTCTGCATTGCCCTTTGGCTTATCTACTGCCCAGAGTGTCCAGGAGAGTGCTGGCTCCAGGGATAGGTTGCCTGAGGCTAAAAGGAATACAGAGGTAGCGTTATTTGGGCGGTTGCCTGATTCTGGCTCAAGGAAGGACGAGCTTCTTCATCATTTGGAATATGTGATAGCAGTGCTAAGATGCCTGGGGTATTCTGTGAACGAAATAAAGTCCAGTCTAGTACCCTCTCAGGACATGTGCTTTCTGGGTGTAAGACTGAATACAGCATCCCAGATGGCCTTTTGACCCCGGACAAACAAAAGAATCTTTCCCTTTACTTTCATCAATTGTCTCATCAGTCCAGGCTGACTGCAAGGACAGTCCTTCAAGCCTTGGGGTTCATGGCATCTTGTATTCTGGTGCTTCCCAATGCCAAACTGCATATGAGGAAGTTACAATGGTATCTCAAAATGTATGGACACAGCACTGCCAGGATCTGGACACTGTCATTCAAATAATACCTTGCATTCAAAAGGAATTGTTGTGGTGGGCTCAGGAATGTCACCTAAACAAGGGACTCTCTGTGACCCGGCCAGAGGCGAGTCAGATTCTAACGACAGATGCCTCAGACAAAGCTTGGGGAGCTCATCTGAATGGAAAGTGGATACAAGACAAGTGGCCTGCCAGACTACAACATCTACATATCAACTTGAAGGAGATGTTAGCAGTCCAGTTTGCATTAATAGCTTTCAAGGATTTACTTCTTCCAGGGCAGGTGTTGATTCTAACAGACAACACAACTGTCATGTGGTACATCAACAATCAAGGGGGAACACATTCTTATCCTCTATGCAGGCAAGCAATGATTTTGTGGGAGACTGCTCTCAGTTTACAGCTAAATCTTCAGGCAAGGTTTCTGCCGGAGCACAGAACTCCTTAGCAGATGTGTTGAGCAGACAATTATGGATCCCCACGAGTGGAAATTGGATCCTCATGTATTTCAGAAATTGACAGTGTCATGGGGAACTCCAGACATAGATCTGTTCGCTTCTCCACTAAACCACCAGCTGCCAAAGTTTTGCACGAAAAGGTTTCATCCCACAGCTTGGAAAGTGGATGCTCTTTCTTTCAATTGGAGCAATCTTCATGTGTATGCCTTTCCACCTCTGCCTCTCCTCCCAAAGGTACTACTAAAGGCCAGACAGGACAAGCCAAGGATGATTTTGATAACTCCAGATTGGCCTCGACAGCATTGGTACCCGTTACTGAGAAGCCTGGTACGGGAGCCTCCATGGCCTTTGCCTTCGATTCCACACCTGTTGTCTCAGGAGGACAGTCATTTGCTCAATGTCAAGCTTCACTCTCTTCACCTAACAGCCTGGCATATTCTGTTTTGAACCATAGTCGTCTCAACTTCCACAGCAAGTTTTGAATGTTATTTTGGAAGCTAGAAGGCCTAGTACAAGGAAAGTGTACGCAGATAAATGGAAGAGATTTTTATTTTGGAGTGCAGCAAAGGATTTTGATGTTTCTGAGCCTAATTTAAGTGTGGCTCTTCAATATCTTACTGAGTTACTGGACAAAGGTTTGTCCTTCTCTTCTATTAAGGTTCATGCTGCAGCAATTTCGGCTCACTATGATTGTGACCCACCATTGTTTTCTCATCCTTTGTTCAAGCAATTTCTTAGAGGGGCAAAGAATATAAGACCCCACGTGGAGCTCCTACTCCTGCTTGGGATCTCAATTTTGTGTTGGAGAAACTCACTCTACAACCTTTTGAGCCTGCAGCTACTACCGAGTTGAAATATTTATCATGGAAGACTGCTTTTTGTTGGCCATTACCTCTGCAAGAAGGGTTTCTGAGTTGCAGGCCCTTATGGCGGTTGAGCCTTTCTTAATTTTCCATAAGGATAGGGTATCTTTACGCACTAATCCTTCCTTTATGCCTAAAGTGGTTTCTAGTGTGGCTTTAAACCAAACTATTCATTTGCCTACTTTTTATGCAAATCCCCAAAATAAAGGGGAAAAGATTTTGCACACTTTAGATGTACACAGGCAGTTGCGATATTATTTGGACAGAACTAAAGGGTTCAGGCAGTCTCAGCAGTTATTTGTTTCTTTTGCTTTGAGTTCTCAGGGCAAGCCTGTGTCAAAACAAACTATTTCTAAGTGGATTGGGTTTTGCATTACTTTCTGTTATTCCCATCATGGCAAGGAGATTCCAGCTGGGATTAGGCCTCATTCCACTAGGGCTACTGCCACTTCGACAGCTTTTTTAAGGGGGGTGGCAGCTAAAGATTTTTTGGAGGCAGCTACTTGGAGTTCAGGGCATACTTTCTCTAGGCATTATCACCTTCCACTTTATTCTAAATCTAGGGCTGGTTTTGCCACTGCTATTTTGCAGGGCATTTTGGCAGCTCCTGCTTCCTTATAGTTTTGCCATCCTCCCTTACCTCTGCTTTGGGATTCTACCCAAGTGTAAGGACTGCAGCAATGTGAGATGAAGAACATAGTACAGTTTTGTACCTACCATAAATGTAGATGTTCGAAGATCCACATTGCTGCAGTCCAATTTACCCTCCCTCCTTCCCCTCTGTAGTTAGAGGCGGTTGTGTGGGTTGGGTTGTCAATATGGTGTATATTGTATATATTGTACATATTTTAGTGCAAGGGTGGTTGGTTGGTTGTTTGCTGTCTTTTGGTTTTGACCTTTCTTTTAGGGTCTTCTGACATCTGGGGCAAGAAAAGACTGAGGATATGACGTCGGTCATGCGCATTTGTACCCTGACGTCCTGATGTCAGTCAAATGCGCCTTGACCGACGTCAGCCTTATACTTTGATATTTGGGCCGACCGAGGACAGCGGACTACCCAAGTGTAAGGACTGCAGCAATGTGGATCTTCGAACATCTACATTTATGGTAGGTACAAAACTGTACTTTTCCTCCCTTCTCTCTAATACAGAAGGTCCTGCTGAAACTTCAGAGGGAGAAGCCAGCAATCTTGCTGGTGACCCCCTATTGGCCAAGGCAGCACTGGTTCCCCCCTTCTCTTGTTAGCCAAGGGCAGTCACCACAAGTTGCCTCACAAGGTGCACCTCATCACACAACAGAAGGGATCTCTCGTACCTGTGGGTGATAAACTTCTGATCCCTTTCAGACACCTTTACGCAGAGGATATGCTATCTGTCCTGCAGGAGACCAGGAAGCCTACTACTAGAAGATACTATTTATCAAAATGAAAAAGGTTCTCTACCTGGTGTCTTCAAAGGCAGCTTAGACCCCTTTCAGGCAGATAGGCCTCTAGTTTTGGCCTGTGTGTTTGAGCTCCTAAAGTCTGAACGTTCATATTCTTCAGTGAAAGTACCTTTGTCTGCTATCTCAGCCTGTTTACCTCTCGATCCACCCGTTATCCATATTAGAGGTGAAGCTCTTAGGGGGGTTCCTGCACATCAGGTCACAGAGGAAAACCATTCCTCCTTCTTGGGACTTGAATTTAATTCTGGTGAAACTAATTCTGGTGAAACTTACTACTACCCCCTTTGAACCAGCAGCTTCCTCCACATTAAAGATATGCACCAGGAAAACTGTTTTGCTTGGACCCCTTACTTCAGTCAGATGTGCCTCAGAGCTACAGGCACTCATGGCTTCTCCACCTTACCTCATTTTTCATAAGGATAGGGTCTCTCTTTGTTCTAACCCTTCCTTCATGCCAACAGTGGTTATTGAACTGTCACTTAACCAATCTATCCATTTACCCACCTTCTTTCCTTCGCCAGAGAATGACAGTAAGGGAGTACTCCATTCCTTGGATGTTCACTGGGAACTGTGGTTCTATCTGAATAAGACTAAGGACATCAAAGTCCAACCAGCTCTTTGTATTCTTTCACCCCCAGGGCCGTGGGGAAAGTTGTATCTAAACGGACCATATCCTCCTGGATCTCCAAAACTATATCCTTCAGCTACTCCTTCCACTGTCAAGTTACTCTAGACTGAGAGCCCACTGTACCGGGGTTGTGGCCCCCTCAGGGGCCTTTCTGAAAGGCCTCGATACGGCCACCATCAGTGAGGCAGCTACATGGTCTTCTGTGAAGACTTTCACTGGACACTATAAATTAGATAACGTTTCCAAAGCTAGGGCAGGATTTGCAAAAGCCATCCTCCATGGATTCTTGGAGACTGCTTCTTCCTCCATCCATTTCTCTGGCTTAGTTTTGGTCGTCTCCCACATGGGAGAATACTGCAACACGAGAATAGGACATCGATTAGTTGTGTAAAATCTTACCGTAACTGTAGATGTCCTCTTCCATGTTGCAGTATTTTTTTCTCTCCCTCCTACCCTTTATAGGACCTTTACCCTTTCTGGATGGCATCTTTTCAGCTGCCCTTGGACTTTTGTCCGACTGGGCATTCAGTTCTGAGATCCGTGCTTGTGGACGTCACATTTTATGGCCCACAGTTTATGGTCCCAGTGTGTTACTTCCCACACACCTTACAGCTGCCAGGCTAGCTTTTGTATATGATCCGGATGTTCAGGTTGCCTGAGGCAGAGGATTACCACATGTGAGGATACTGCAACATGGAAGAGAAGGACATTTGTGGTTATGATGAGATTTTGCACAACTAATCTTTTTACCCGAGTCCAGGTCTCCCATTCTACCTTCCAGCTCCAGTGCAGTCTAATTGATGCCTCAGTCTTTGCTTGTGGGACTGCATCTTTGGGGTAAAAGTGCAGGAGCTTTGTAACAAAAAATAAAAGATGGACCACAACATACAAACGTCCGTGAGATGGTGGCAGTCATGATTGAGTTCATTGCATCTGTCTGTGCCCCCAGGACCTTTGTAAGTGATTGCAGATAACACCTCAGTGATGTGGTACATTAACTGAAATTCCAGATCATACCATCTGGGCCAATTAGCCATTGTAGCCTGGGATATAGAAATTCAGCAAAATGACACTCTGCGGGCATCTTGTAGTCCATCTGAGCAAAACATTGTGGCAGAAAAGCTGAACCGGACCAAGACGGACCCTTTAGAATAGAAATTGAATTAGGGGTCTGCCAGTATTTGATCCATCTGTGGAGAACACCTCAGAACTGTTTGCCTCCATTCACAGCAAGCAGGCTGCAATCTGCTCCAAGATTCCTTATTAAGCAGGCCTGAAAACGGATGCATTCTCAGTTCCTTGCACACAAATGTTCCTTTAGCTTTTCATTGATATCCAGGGTCATTCTGAAGATTCTTGGGGATTCTTCAAAGATCATTGAGATTCCTTTTTGGCCTAGCCAACAGTGGATGATGGATGAGCATTGAACTGAAACTGACTTTCTTTTGCAAAGTCATGAAAGATTTATGGAATTAATCAGTTATGATGTAGGGGAACCTCCAAACAGTAGACCTGTTTGTTTGGATTTGTCAAGGCAGGTTGTACTTAACCTTGTGGAATTTTTTTAAAGGTCACAAAGTAATGAAGGGAAAACTGTGCCCACTGTATACCCTGACCTGGCCGAAACTTTGTACATAGTTCCTGACTGAGGCATAGTAGAAAAGCTAAATAAATTGGGAATAACCCCCTGTGTCACCCGCTCGATTACAAACTAGCTTACAGATAGGATGCAGATAATTAAATTGGAGAAACTACCTCCAGAAAGAGACCAGTCACCAGTGGAGTCCCCAGGGTTCTGTGCTGGGACCTCTCCTGTTTGGTATCTGCTTTTCTGAAGTAAAAGTCAATACCAAATGGTTTTGGCTGACTAAGCTTGCAGATGACTGCAAGCTAGGAGCAGTCATTGAATCTCCAATTGACTTGCTCATCTTGCAGGAAGGTTTGGCTGAAATAAATAACTGGTGTCAAAAATCATGGACTGAAAATAAATGCCAAACCTCTACTCCACAGAACCACCACATTGACAATACACCCCTAAGAGTTAAGCCAGTTGTTTGGGATTTGGAAATGTATGTGGATAGTGACTTAACCTTTGACCACCATGTCTGCTGTAAAAAGGTCCTTCTATATTGTATACCTTATAAAGGGATTGTGTCTAGATCTAGAAATGTTCTCCTTAATAATCCTTCATTAGGCTAATTGTTTAAATATAATTCCTTATTGAATATAATTCCTCCTTTGGCATGCATCTGTGTAGACACATAAAACAACTGGAATGCCCACAGAGATAACTTACTAAAAGTAAAAAGTCCTGCATGGACTAATTCAAAGCGGTCACTATACTCTGTGCCTACAGACTGCTAAAAAGTGACCTGTGTCTGGCATACAAGACATCCTCTGACCCAATACTGATGAATTTACTGTACATAAAGTCAAATGGCATCAGAAATAGTCAGTCTGTGGGTTAAAACCTGTTCTGCAACATCAGTAGAATGGTTTGGAAGGGTAAGCATATTTCACAGGGGTTACCTTTGCTGTGGAACAGCCTTCCCCATCCACTTAAAACGAATTCATCCCTGTGCATATTCAAATGCAACTTCTGTCTACGGATGGGAAACAGAAAATGTACCCCAGGACTGCCTCTTGTACTGCTAATGGATAGCTGCAGTTCCAAAACGCTTTATCTCATGCATGGGTCCCCACAGATTCTCTGATACGATCCCAGTTATTCTCTTTAGGGGTAATATATAATTATTAGTCATGAGATGGTTAAGGCCAATTAGTAACCAAATAGGGTTAGGTTATTTTGAGCACAAAAATGGAATTTGGCTAGGCTTAAAATGGCCTGCAAGGGCAGCTAGCCTAGTACTTGCCTATGAATCTATCCTGACTGAAATCACTTGGAGTATTCCTGTCATGTAGGTTGTCCCAGTTGATATTTAGCCAGGATACCAAAGCTTTACCTTCGGTAACCACGGTGCTGCAGCGGTAGCGTTGTTGCCTCACAGCAAGAGGTTTTTCCATTCGATTCTTGGCTTAGGTTGGGAGTGCCTTCTTTGTGGAGTCGTCATGTCCTCCCTGCGATCGAGTGGGCGTTCGAAAGACATGCGTTGAATGAGCGTGCTTTCGTTGAAGGTTGGGCATCGGGCTGGCAACTCGACACCATAAAAACTGCCAATCATTAGCGGACCGGAGTTCTGCTGTGGCGACCCCTACTGGAAAAAGCCGAAAGAGAACCAAAGCCTTACCTTCCCCCAAGGGTGTATGTTCTCATGATCTCAGCTTGTAAGTGTAGGGTTTTATAGATGGGCATATGACTGTTCCTCAGATCTTGCTGCCAGCCTGAACACTAGTTGAACTGGTCATTGATTGGTTGTTGGCATCGTTGCTTTGCTTAGTCATTTACTCAGATAAGTGCCCTATTGGGGAACCTTCTGCCTTTTTTGCATACAGTATTTTTTCAAATTTCAAATCCAAGTAAAGAGCAAACCCCGCACAGCGGACAACTTCATTAAAATGCACAGTTAAAAATAGGATAAGCACTTTCGTCTGAGCCTTCTTCAGGTCTATAAGTTAAATCTATCCACTGGAAACATTTAAAGGAGGTATGACTAGTTAAATTCCATTTCTTTTGACGCCCTCTCAATGCCGGCTTTAAAGGTAACGTACCATTTAAACCAGGGTCACAGTCCGCTCTTAAATTAACTATTCATTTTGCTTCTTGCAGTTCTGTAAAAATCCTTGTGGTTACCCTTCCTGGGTTCTCAAAACCAATTTCTAAAACCAAAAAATAGAAACGGTCAGTCATGAATTGGGTTATATGCTTAGATAATGCATTGATATTAACCTTATTCCTGTTTTTAAGTGCTCCAAGATTCTAACCCTAAAATGACAAGTTAGTCTTTCCAATAAAAACTGGGACAGTCTTTGCACACTGCAACATTTTCTACATTCTTCGTACCACAGTCAGCAAATTCTTTCAATCTGTATATCTTGTTCGTGACTGGATGCTGAAAAAAGTTTGAGTAAAAAATATATGGGCAAGCTTAACACCTGCTACATCTAAAAGTTCCTTGTCTGCTGATAAAATCCTCTTTTTGAGCCGTATAACTATCTCTGCAGATAAGGTGTTTCAAATTAGGTTTGTTCTTGAAACAAAATTGGGAATGGTTACCTATTTGTCTAATAGAATAATCTGCTGTCAGTGTCTTCCAATTCTTAATTATTTTGCAAACCTGCTTAATATCTTGACTGTAGGTGAGTAGACATTTCATTCCACTCTGTTCTACTAGTATCCACACGAGTATCATCCTCCATATTGCTTCTATGGAAATAAGGTTTCACTTTATTAGTCTCCTGTTGCTTAACATCCAGTAATGCTTTACTGATCTCAGTTGGTTTATAACCCCTTTAATAAAGGGAATTCCTGGTTTTCACAGTCTCCATTTCATAAGCATGATTATCCATGTTTAATCTGGAGTTGTGAAGAAACTTGACTTCTGATGACCTATGGGAAAATATCTGGGATGCGTACTGGTCTGATGCAGGAGATGATTCTTTCAGCCTGTCTTCCGGTATGTATGGGTAAAAAATTCCCATTCTCATCCTTCATTAATGTGATGTCATAAAAAAAACTATTGTATTCAACAAACTATGGACTTCAGAATCTAAGAAACTGGGGGGGGGGGGGTGGCTAACTGAGAGCAGTGAATTTTGAGATCTCCATAAACTACTATAATAACATAGGAACATTTTTATTTTCAAGTTGAAAATGTCAGAAATCTATAGATAAACTACATAAATATCAGTTTTGGTGGAGATGTACAAAAATGTTCCTGTCAAGTAACGGAGATGTATTGAGTCACTAAATATGAACAACTCAAGGAATTCTCATCCAGATGCTGCTTTGAAAAAAACTGCAGTTGATATCTACCTTACAGGAACTACCTTTGAAGATGGTTGGCTTTAAAAATGACTTGGAATACCTCAAATTAAATTCTCTAAAACAGACCTACTCTTAAGGAACTATAACAGCAACACCATACAAAAATAACAAATAGAAAGACTTCTCTAAGTGACATTGAAGGGAGACTCGAAGAGGAAGAATTCCAAAAAGAATTTCTGCTTAAACAAAATACATGGCTGCTTAACAAAATAGATGACTTAGAAAACAGGGAAAGGAGAAACAACCTAAGGATATTTTGGTCAGCTTGAAAACACTGAATGAGCAGACATTATTTCATTCTTACCCTGGATTCCTGAATTTTTAGACTTGAAATGGGGACTTTCATTTGGGATTGAAAGGGCGCATTGAGCACTGAGGAAACCTGCTTCTAACTCAACAACTACACCTAGATCCATAGTTATAAAATTTCTTTCATTTCTGGACAAGGAACTAATATTAAAATCTGCTTGGAGAAAATCACCCTTAAAATACAATCAAAGCCTGATAAGATTTGACATGGATTATTCTTCCAGAATACTAGAACAAAGGAAAAAAGTCTGGCCAGTAATAAAACTGTTGAAACAAAACAACATTAAAGCACAGCTGGCCTTTCCAGCCAAGATACAAATACTTTTTGCCAATGAGATGAACACCTTTAATGACTTAGAAGAAGCTACTATATTCATCAAAAACAACATAGTGTCTATTCCAGACGAAATGGAATGGATGGCTCTTACTCTTAAAAAAAATAAAATAAACAAATCCTTGGACTAATGCTTGAAAGAAAAACAAAAAACTGATTCCAAGATAGCTGTCCCAAAAAAATAACTTGCAACTACATCTCACAAAGTATCAACTGATATGGTACACTTGTCACCTGTTTTTATTTTAAAAAAAAGGAGGGATTCTTAACTGAGAAACAGTAATTTTATTTAGAATGTTCAGAGTCCAATAATTCTTCACAAAGGTAGGTCAAGGTGGGTTACTATTTACATTCTATATAAGCCAAACAAAACAACGTATAATACAAACATAAGTTTCTATTCCCCTATTTGAACTCAGTCAATACTTATCTTCATTTTTCATTGATTTTACTTTAATAATTTAAGCAATTAATTAACTAATTCAACAAGGTACCATTCATCAGAGTTCAGACTCAAATGTAACAAATTAACATCATATATAGTAGTAAGTGTTTTGAAAAAAAAATGCTGTCATGGAGACCAATGCTGCCTTCAGTTAAAGTATGATTTAGAAATGTCACGTATATCCTGGTTAAATAATAGCAAGCTCTTAGTACAAATGTCATCATTATTCTTTCTAAATATAGTTAATATCAAATGTGATAGTGTTCAATCTCGCCGTTTGTTCTTACACATGGGTTCGGAGCCGATCCTCGGCTCCGTGTCGGCCGCTTGCAAGCTCTGCATCGAGAAGAAGCTAGAGACAACCTAATACCCACAATCCCCTCTGCCTTTACCTCAGATCTAGTTTGCCGCTGCTGCGTTCGCATCACTGGGATCTAGCTCGAGCGACTTCAGATAAGATATAACTTATTTTGTTATATTTGAAGTAGAATTTGTTCTAAAAGTACTTTTTGGTAGGCATTGTGTATGTGTGTGTGGTAAGGTTAATTCTCGGTACCGTTAAGTTTACTTAAACTGGTTAAGGTTTTCGGGGCCTTCCACCCCTTACTTAAAATTTGACAACCGGACTGACTTTATATCGGATTCGACTTTGTTTCTACTGGATTTGTCTCTACTGGACTTGACTTTTCTCTTACCTGTAAGATGTCTGAGAAAATTAAATCAGGCTTTAAACGTTGCCAGTGTGGCCAAAAAATGTCAGTTACTGACAACCATAGTTCCTGTGTCTACTGCCTTGGCCCTCACCACTTACAAGAGGACTGTTCAATTTGTCACTCTTTAGTGGGAGGGTCATGACAGATAGGCAGGAAACTCATGGACAGGGTGTTATTAAAACCTTCCTTTCAGGAGGCTCTGGATGCTTCAGACCAGGCATCCAAATCCTCAAGGAATCGAAGACGCCGGAGCCCAAGTCATCGGCTCCGAGCTCTTCAGTAAAGTTAGATCACCGGTTCCACAGACTTCGGGCCGAGTGTTCAACTGGTATCAGTTCCTGAGCCTCGAGTCTTGGAACCGTGATGGAGCTCCCTCCCGACTCTATTGAGGTTGGCTCCGTCTTCGGTTCCTTCGACCCGTTCTTCTTCTAAGCTCTCCGATGTCTATGTGGATCGTGTGGTGCAGAAGTTATTGGAGCATTCGCCCTATCCAAACTTATTTCGTTTCCACCCAGTTGGTGTCGAAACTTGAAGGCCTTCCATTGTCTCCATCCATTCCTCCTCCGAGACCTGTCCAGTCTTTGGAGCCGGAAGAGGTTGATCTTCTGATTGTGGAGCCCTCTGGTCCAGAACCGTCCTTTTCTCAGTCTGTTCCTCACCTCGACTCCGTCGGACCCGGTACCGGAGTCTCGGAGCCGACGATCTGTCCTTGGTTCCGGGGCCGAGAGTCGAACCGACGTTTCGGTTCCGACTCTTCCCTCGGGCCTCGGCGCAGATCGATTCGCTCCTCGGGTCGATGCCTTCGTGCCTGTCTCGGGGATTCTTCCCATTTCTTTGGAACTGGGAGATTCTTCGACTCGGGACCCGGGGGCTTTCGATCTCATGAGGGAAGGTGTTGTCTACCCAGACAACCAAATCAGTAGAAGCAACCTCTCCTCCCCATAAAGGGCCATTATCCTCCTCTGCACCCACGGCCACAACCAAGCGTTGAGCACCGGTGTTTCAGCCACCCCTGGAGGGTGCCCCCTCTTCCTCGGAGGCTTCTTCGGATGCTCCCCACGAAGAAGTCCCTAGGAAAAGGTTGTGTAAGAGGAGACACTTAGATTCTCCACAAGAATCTTTGACATCCGATACTGACTTGGATGAGTCAGAAGGGTCCCCTAAGTCACCTTCAGAAGATGTCTCTTTTTCTGACATATTGGAGATCCTGAAACAGAGAGGTGACTGGCAGTCCCTTCCCCCTTCTGAGGATGAGTCAGTCTTGCTGAAGGCATTCGGTGCTCGCCCTTCCTCCTCCTGGGTCACTCCGCCCTTCGATGAATTAATGGAACTTATTGCTCGAAGGGCATGGGAGGCTCCTGACACAGTGGAACCAGTCCCTAGGAAGCCCAATAAGTATATCACTGCACCCCAGGACAAAACTTACTTGACAAAAGGAGTTCCAGTTGACGCTATGGTGGTGGCAGCGGCCACGAAAAAGGAGATGTCGGAATCTTCCTCATCTGTCCATCCCCCTAATAAAGATTCTAGGACTATGGACAGGTATGGGAAGCGCATTTTTAGTTCAGCGGCTTTTTCCATGCGATCCCTGAACTATTTGACCCACTTTACACGACTACAGAGGGATCTAGTCAAAGAGTTGGGAGATACCCTCCAGGGTACTACAGATGCTGCTGTTTCAGAGAAAGTGACAGCGCTTAATACCCTTACATCCATTGTGAACTCGTCCATGAGGCTGATCTCTTACGCAGCCGAAGGTTCGAGTAGGGCAGCAGCTTCAGCGATTGCTCTTCGCAGACAATCCTGGATGCGCTTATGTTCATTTGGCGGAAGCCTTCAAGTCTTCCTTTACTAACGCCCCATTTGATGGTGCCACTCTTTTGGCCCCAAAGTAAAGGAGACCCTTACCCGGTGTGAGCAGGAGGGAAAGACTCTGTCTCCTCTTGGAGCCCCTTTTCACACCCCAACCAGACCGAACCGCAAAGGGCACCGTGGTGGAATGATGTGGTTTCGAAAACCCCAAGGATCTTTCCCAGGCACACAGGGTGATGCCCTTCTAGAGGCAGAGGAGGGGCAGAGGTGGAAGACACCGCCTGGCGGCAGAGGGGTCCGCAGAATCAAGGTGACAGGGATACACTCCTGGTAAACCTTTCCAGCACTCCTGAGAGGAGGCCCGACTGCCCTGCTCTGGAGGCAGTCGGGGGTCGCTTAGCTTTATACCCTCAGGCCTGGCAAAACATAACTACAGACAAGTGGGTAAAAAGCGTGGTTACCAGAGGTTACAATATACCATTTCTTTCCCATCCCATTCCAAAGAAAAGTCTCCCAGATGTACCCCATCTGCGAGAGCCAGCAGCTATAGAAATTTCAAAGCTGCTAGAAAGAGTCATCCAACCAGTCCCAGCGGACCAGAAAGGATTCGGGACTTACTCAAGGTTCTTTAGTTCCAAAGAAAACAGGGGACTGGAGGCCCATTCTGGACCTAAGCGACCTCAATACCTTCCTCAAGAAAGAAAAGTTCGAATGGTCACGCTTCAATCGATCCTTCCATTCTTACAGAAGGACGACTGGATGTGCTCAATAGATCTGAAGGATGCATACTACCACATCAAAATGGCCAGGGCATCCAGAGATCATTTGCGCTTCCGGCTGGGTGCCAGTCACTTTCAGTTTCGAGCCCTGCCCTTTGGTCTGACCTCAGCCCCCAGGGTCTTCACCAAATGCATGGCAGTGGTAGCGTCTCACTTGAGACGCCAAGGATTCCAGGTGTTTCCGTATCTGGACGACTGGCTCCTTTCTGCCACCACCCAGCCAACTAGTACAGGCCAGAGACTATACTCTTCAACTGTGTATTCACCTAGGAATTCCCGTAAAATGCGAAAAACTCTTACTACAGCCATCACAGAGTATCTTATTCATAGGAGCGGAATTAAATACACATCAGTTAATTCTAAGACTTCCTCCAGAAAGGATACTTTCACTTCAGACTCACATACGTCTTCTCTTGTCCAGGAAATCCCCAGCAAAACTAGTACTGAAGGTTTTGGGACTCATGTCAGCTTCTCTTATTGCAATACCCTTGGGAAGACTGCACATAAGAGTCCTACAATGGCTACTGTTTGCACAATGGTCGTTCCAACAACTACCTCTAACACACGAGATTCTTAGAACGAACACATGCAAAACACACCTAAACTGGTGGCTTCAGACGTGCAACCTTTCCAAGGGGAGACCATTTGTGCTACCCACGCCTACAGTTACGGTGACCACGGACGCTTCCCTGATAGGGTGGGGGGGCATCTTTCAGGGACAGACAGTCCAAGGCGAATGGACCAATTTAGAGTACAATCTGCACATCAATGTTCTAGAGTTGAGGGCAGTGTTTCTAGCGTTGCAACACTTTGCTCCCCTTCTTCCTCTGGGAACTATTGCAGTTCAGACGGACAACATGTCGGTAGTCTGGTACATAAACAAGCAAGGGGAACCAAGTCCTATCAGCTATGCAGAGAGGCCATGAGAATCTGGCAATGGGTGGAGTCCACGGTCGCTTTCTGATAGCAACGCACATCCCGGGTCATCCAACGTCATAGCCGACAGGCTGAGCAGAGCAATACTGTTACCGCATCAGTGGTCCCTAAAACAGTCAGTTGCGAAAAGATTTTTCGCACGTGGGGCCAACCTTCCTGCGATCTGTTTGCCTCCAATGAACGCCAAATGCAGGAGCTACTTTGCCCTATTACCCTCCAGGGAAGTCCCCAGGGACGCACTGATTCACGATTGGCCCCGGGACTCCTGTACGCATTTCCTCCTTCCCTGATATCAAAGTTTCTCCAGAAAGCCAAAAACCTACACAGAACAATAATCCTCATTGCCCCATTCTGGCCTCGTCACAAATTTGGTTTCCCTTCCTCATGACACACTGCATTGGGACCCTGGATCCTGGACCCAGAGCCAGATCTATTGACTCACTCGTCAGGGGCTCCCACCCGCTCTTCTCCTCCATCTAGCAGCTTGGCTGCTCCAATTCAACTTAGCCAGGTCTGATCTTCTTTCGCCTGCAGTTCAGAATATTTTAGTGGCTTCTCATAAAGCTTCCACTACTAAAACATATACTAGTAAATGGAAGCGCTTTGTATTCTGGGCGAATACACAGCAAGTGGACCCTGTCATAGCTCCTTTGAATAAAATATTAGAGTTTTTAACAGAATTGTTCCATCAGGGTGCTTCTCCTGCCACATTAAGAGTTCAATTGGCTGCCATTTCTAATTTCCATGTGGAAGAATGTGGGGCTCCTGTTATGGCCCACAGACTTTGTAAAGCCTTTTAAAAGGGTCTTTTCATATTAGACCACCAATTAGATCTCCTACGTCACCTTGGAGTCTAAACTTATTGTTATCTAAGTTAATGCTGCCCCCCTTTGAACCAGCCTCCTCTTACCCATTGAAATTTTTGTCATGGAAGACTCTTTTTGGTAGCCATTACATCCGCTAGGCGAGTATCTGAACTTCAAGCTCTCTCCATTAAGCACCCTTATTTGATCTTTCACTCTGACAGAGTTTCTCTTCGCACTAATTCATCCTTCCTTCCTAAAGTTTGTTCTATTAATAATATTAATCAGTCCATTGAATTACCCACTTTCTTCAAGAATCATTCCAATAAAATGGAGTATATGTTGCACAAATTAGATGTTCACAGACAGCTAAGGTTTTACTTGGATAGAACAAAAGATCACAGAAAATCTGATCAACTTTTTGTAGCCTTTGCTGATAACAGGAAAGGAGTACCGGTTACCAAAAGAACTCTTTCTAAGTGGTTAACTGATTGTATCATCTATGTCTATGATTCTTCAAATCAAACTCTTTGCACAAACCCAAAGGACATTCCACAAGGTCAGTGTCTACCCTGGCTCATGCAGCCGCCTACCACTAGACGCTATTTGTGCGGCTGCTACTTGGTCTAAGCCACATACATTCATTTCTCATTATAAGGTAGACAAAGTTTCTAGGGACAGGGCAACCTTTGGTTCCACTGTGCTCAAGAACGTCCTTCCGTGAGTTCCTCAGGAACAAGGAGATAGGGACGCTACCCATGTGTAAGAACAAACGGCGAGATTGAACACTATCACATATAGAAGTTATGTCCTTACCATAACGTTCCATGTGGAGTGTTCATCTCGCCTTTGTTCTTACATTTCCGCCCTTAGGAAGAACGTTCAGTTTGGTGCCTGGTCTGGGGCATTATGCTTCTGCATTGCAGTTGTTGTGTATATAGTTGACATGTATATATATGTGTGTATATGTATATATATATATATATATATATATATATATATAGACTCTTAGTTTCTGTGCATATGGGATATTGGCATGAGTGTGCTCTCTCTGACTGCTGGTTTGCTTGCAAACTAGATCTGAGGTAAAGGCAGAGGGGGATTGTGGGTATTAGGTTGTCTCGAGCTTCTTCTCGATGCAGAGCTTGCAGCGACACGGAGCCGAGGATCGGCTCCGAACCCATGTGTAAGAACAAAGGCGAGATGAACACTCCACATGGAACGTTATGGTAAGGACATAACTTCTATTTATGGCAGGTATCACAGCTACGAGTGCTGTTTGGGCAATCCTGATATGGTGTGTGTGGATGCAGCTGTCTGGCAGCTAGTACAAATGTCACTATTATTCAGTCTAAATATCAATTATGGCAGGTATCATAGCTTTGAGTGCTGTTTGATTAAGCCTGACATGGTGTATGTGGATGCAGCTGTGTCTGGCAGCTGTTGTATGTTGCCGTTTTAGTCTCTGGGTAGGTGTGGGTTGTGGCTTGTGATCGAGGTTTACTGATGCTTGTGTATTAGAAAGAGACATTTGGTGTTTAAGTCTGGATCCAGGGGAAGGGGGTGGATAGAACTGTGATTTGGGATATTTTGGCAGAGAATGGTTTGTTTGTACGTCTGCTGAGTGAGAGAGCTGGAGCAGTGTCTCTCTTGTTGTGGTGGCTTGTTGGGAGTTTTTTTTTTTTTAATCTGTTTGCTTTCTGTTTTTTTTTTCTGGCTGCTTCCTCGCTGAAAGGGAAGGAATTTAGGCTTGAAATTCCAGTAAAATGAAGCTTTGCTTCAGGTGCATCGGGAGCCTCTGGTATGCAGTACACAGACACATTAACAGAAACTGATGCTCCCAGATTGCTATGGTAACTGAGACAAAGTAACGATAATGCTTAACTGCTCTGAGGAGCCTCAGAGATGATTCTTGGCAATGATGTTTTTGGTTTTAAAAAAAATATATATAAGGGCTGTTTTAAATCACGTGTACACATGTTGATGGCCTCCCAGCACTTCGTTTTGCTCATTAAGTTGATTCTTGAAATTAAAAAAAAATCATAGTAGTTATATAATGTATGATTTTAGTAAATCTGGACATAAAGTATATAATCGTCAAATAAGATGAAAACAGTCTGCTGAATTTAGATATTAAAGACAGGATTTAATAACATGGGCTTGTGTATAATAGTGTCTCGTTATAAATGACATACTACATTGAACATCAAGGGGGAAGCTTGATGATTTTCTTATGTAAGTAAATATGCATAACAAGTCATGTAATTGCTTTAACTTGAATTGTGATTTTTTTTTTTTTAACTCATCTTGACCATACATAATACTTGAGCTGTTACCAAGGTAACAAATGTTTTATACATGGTATCAAACTGGCAAAGTTGTTCAAGGGAAACGAACTCTGAACTAGGAATGTCACAGAATGTAACTGTCACATTTTGAACAAATAGTATTAAATTGACCATAATCACTCAGTTTAACCTTTGCTGATTTATACAAAATAGAATGTTGCCATTTAAATCTAAAAACTTTCAGTATGTTTTTCTTTCTGCTTTTCCCGGTTAGGGGTTGCCACAGCGGAACTCTGGCCGCTAATGATTGGCAGTTGATTTTTACGGTGCAGAGGTGCCAGCACACCCTACATTCAATGAAGGCACGCCCATTCACACATGTCTTTCGAATGCCACTCTACCGTGGGGAGGACATGCAGACTCCACATAGAAGGCACTCCAGCTGAGAATCGAACGGGAAAACCTCTTGCTGTAAGGCGACAACGCTACTGCTGCACCACCGCAGCTTACTAAAAACTTTCAGTATATGCCATAAAATAGCAATGTATTCACAACAAGTGAAATTTTTTAATCTGTAATTTCGCTCGTGTTATAAGTGACAAATATGAAAATCCTCGTGTGTAGGAAATGGGGGGAAGAGAGCTGCACTCATAATTAAAATGCACTAACTTTCATCAATGTGTGCATAAAACAAACTTGATGCTTTAAGTAGGTTAGCAACAAATGAATTGATTTCTTTAAATGCTAGTAAACAATGAAATACAACTATTGATATATCCAGTAAAATACATTATATTATAAACATTAGGTATAAATATTGCCATCTATTTATGTTAAGTAATGAGTTTTGAAAGACCATCAATAAGGGTGAATGTTAAATAACTGTATGCTTTAATCTTTTACTGAGGTTTTATATATGATACATCCTACTTTACTATGATTGAATTGCGTGTCATCTTATCTTTCATGTAAATAATTGCTTATACAATAAGTAGACCTTTATATTGTATTAGAATTCTGTCTAATCTACAGTAGTACTATAGCTGTTCAAAATAATATAAATATTGCTTATTCCTATTACAAATATTCTCCATATAATTAAATTTATGGAGCTTGGATGATGTTCGTGTTTCACTGCCGTAGTCATTACACTTGGGTTATCCTGCCGTCGGGCGGTCCCGCAGTCGGCCAGAGTTCTAAATTCTTGGTCCGGCGTCTGTTGCGGTCGCTTCTTCCCTGGCGTCAGTGTGCCAGGGGTATACAAGATGCAGCCGACTCCATTTTCTCCAGTCTTTCTTGCCGCGCAGTGCCCGAAGCAAAAGCAGTTCGTAAGTGCCGGTCGGCAGACTCCTGAGATTTTTGAATTTCAGAACCGAAGTCTTCAATAAAGCTAAGTACCCCGTTGGGGAAACTTTTTCTTGCCTCAGACCGATGTCAGTAAAAGTTAATAATTGTATTTCTTGTGGGAAGCAAGTACCTCATAAGGATTTTCATTCTTACTGTATTCCATGCCTAGGCCCAGACCACAATGTCACTAGTTGTCGGTTTTGTGCTAGATTTAACAAGCACACTATTAAACGTCTGTTTGATTTTGCTCGCCATTTTGGCCGAAGGTTCAATTACACCATGCCGTCTGAACAACCGACCGGAATACACACAAAATGCAAAGATAAGGATAAGGACAGGCATCCGAGGTCCAAAACCGACAAAGCCTTTTCTAGGCCAGTCGCCGGTTTTCAGTGGGGCGCTTTCGCAGCCCCTGACACCCGCTACCTCAGAGCCACAGGCCGCCTCAGACTCCCACGCGGAGACTACTAGGCCTCTGGAAATTCAAGGTATTGGGCCTACGGAAATTAATCCCTCAGATGTGTCCGGAGCCGCTGAGCAGGCATCTGCTTCTGAGGGTGTTTTCAGACCTTCACAGCTTATCAAAACAACAGCCAGGTCTAAAACTCCATTAAAGACAAAGAAACAAGTACAGCATTCTCCTGGACAGGCTACCATACCTAAGAAACAGATGCTCAAAATGGCTGAAGACCTAATTACTCTGATCAGGGGTTCCCATCCCCCTCCTGATAAAAGACCTAGGCAGGATACAGACTGATTCCTCTGACCAGGTTTCCATTTCCTCTGATTCCTCTTCAGACCAGGGATACTCTTTACCCCCCCCCCCCCTATGAGGACTCTGATGCTGAAGAATCAATTCCTTCAGCCTCTCCTCCTGAGGATTACTCTCTTGGGGAAACTTTACATACCATGAGGGAGCATTTCCATTGGGAGAGCCAGGATTATTCAGAATCCAAGAAAAGGCTCAGATTTTCTTTTATTGCCTCAGCACAGGCCCCTTGCTATTCCGCCTGTGTTAGATATTGTGGATGTGTTTTCTGAATCTAGTTTAACCCCTGATTCTTTGCCCCTAGCTCCAGTCAAGCCAGACAGGTACTACAGAGTCCTTGACTCTTACAAATTTCTTTATAAAAACCCTGCCGCTGACCCAGAAACTATTTCACAGGGTCCCAAAGGGGTAAAGGCTTCCACTGCTAAAAATCCAGTCCCCTCTGACAGGGATTCAAGAGCATTGGATAGATGGGGGAAGAAAGTTTACACATCTGCATCTTTAGCAGTAAGGGCCTTAAATTGCCAGTTCCACATGCTTAAATACCAACAATATTTAATGTCTTTGCTAAAACAGAAAATGCCTACAAGCTTAGAAGGTCCTGATCATAAGAAAATACAGGACTTATTGCATGCAGCTGAATAAGTGGGAAAACGTACTCTGCAATGTGGTTTTGATTCATTAGAGGCGTCTTGTAGAGCCGCAGTTACAGGATCTGTGATTCAAAGGCATGCTTGGTTAAAAGAACAAAGTTTACCTGATCATGTTAAGGCAAAATTATTGGATGCTCCTTTAACAGCATATCATCTTGTTTGGCATTAAGGCCGAAGAAGTATTAAAGAAAATGAAGGATAAAGCAAAATCTATGCAGACCGTGAAGGATTTCTTACAGGCACAGCCTCCTAGATTTAGCAGAAATTGGCCTTCAAAAAATTGGTCCTTTCCAGTGTCAGACCACAAAGAGGCAGATACAGATGCCCAAGAGGCAGATCTCCACCCCAAGGTTCTTACAGACCACAACAGTGGGGGTGCTTTAACCCCTAAAGGAGGAGACAAGTCACAACCTTATAGGAAACAGTCCCAATGACTTACCCTTTCAAATGCCAAGCTCTTACCTTTTGGCAGCTCCCTTAGGGGGGAAACTAGCACTTTTTTTTTTCACAAAATTGGCATATAATCACCCAAGACAAATGGGTTCTGAATATTGTGTCTCAAGGTTTACAGGTTCCACTTTCACACACTACCAAGGCCGAAAGGAATGTCAGATCTGCCACAAAATCAATGGGCAGAGGCACAAAAACAAATTACAGCCCTCATGGACATGATAGCTATTCAAACAGTACCAGAACAGGAACAAGGACAAGGATTTTACTCGAGACTTTTCTTAATCCCCGGAAAGGACAAAACTTGGAGACCCATATTGGACCTATCTATTCTAAACACTTACTTGGGTATTCCAAAATTCAAAATGTTGACACTACAGCAACTTCTACCCATGCTGGGCAAGAAGGCTTGGCTTGTTACTTTGGGACATGCAGGTATGCCTCTGAGATCCAATCAGACAAAATTGCAGAAGATAACTCAGATTCATAGCTGGCACAATGCATTACCAATTCTCTGCACTGCCCTTTGGATTATCTACTGCGCCCAGGGTCTTCACAAAATGCCTGGCACCAGTAATTGCATTTTGCAGACAAAGGAATTCAAGTATATCCTTACTTGGACGACTGCTTTATTCAAGCAGAGAGCAAGGACATTCTACTAAAGCATCTGGCGTTTGTAAAAAGATTAATGGGCCTAGGGTACACAATAAACAAAAATAAGTCAAAACTAGTGCCCTCACAAGAGATAATATTCCTGGGTGCAAGCTTAAATACATCTGCCCAGATGACTTATCTCACGCCAGACAAGCAAAGACAACTGACTCAGTATTTTCATTTGATTGCAACAAAAACCAAACTCCCTGCAAGAAAAATTCTGCAGGCCTTTGGGTTCATGGCGTCCTGCATACTACTAATACCATATGCCAGACTGCATATGAGGAAGTTACAATGGTATCTAAAAAGTGTCTGGACTCAACACTGTCACAGTTTGGAAGCAATAATACCACTCATTCCCTGCCTACAACAGGAGTTTCGATGGTGGGCACAGGCATGTCACCACAACAAGGGGACAGCCTTTTACTTTACCCACAGCCAGGCAGACACTAACAGATGCATCTGATTACGCCCGGGGAGCACACATGGCAGGAAAATGTAGCCAGGGCAAGTGGACCTCAGACCAAATGCATCTCCACATCAATCAAAAAGAGATGCTAGCTGTACAAAATGCCCTGACAGCTTTCAAGGACCTTCTGCATCCAGGGCAACTACTAATAAGACGGACAACACAGTTATGTGGTACATAAACTAGCAAGGGGGCACTATTACTATCCCCTCTGCAGACAAGCCATGACTTTGTGGAACACAGCACTGACCTATCAAGTTCATCTGCAAGCACAATTCCTGCCAGGAAAGAAAAATACTCCGGCAGACGACTTGAGCAGAAACATCATGGATCCTCACGAATGGAAAGTAAATCCACGAGTATTCAGCATGATAACACAAAAATGGGGGTGCCCAGACATAGATCTTTTTGCCTCCCCTCTGAACTGCCAACTACAGAAATTCTGCACCAGGGCTTACCACACACAAGCATGGAAAGTGGATGCTCTTTCGTTCAGCTGGAAAACACTAAAAGTTTATGCCTTCCCACCACTGCCTCTCCTTTCAAAGGTACTCCTAAAAGCCAGACTAGAGAGGCCAAAAGTGATTCTGATTGCCCCAGACTGGCCATGCCAGCACTGGTACCCAATGTTAAAGATTTTGGCTCAAGGCCCAGCATGGATTTTACCTCAATTTCCTCATCTTCTGACTCAGCAAAACAATCAGATCCTGCACAGCCAGCTCAAAACCTTAAATCTGGCTGTATGGCAGATAACTTGGCCAAGCAACCAACACCTCTCTCTAAAGCTGTTATGGATGTCATTTTGAAGGCCAGGAGGCCCAGCACCAGGAAAACTTATTCAGACAAGTGGAAGAGATTCTGCGCCTGGAACCAGGCTCAAGGCTTTGACCCTCTTGTTACAAATATTCCTCAGATGTTACAATACTTAACTGAGATGCTGGAAAAAGGCCTTTACTTTTCATCTGTTAAGATTCACACCTCTGCTATTTCAGCTCATTACAACACGGATCCTCCTATTTATTCTCATCCATTACTAAGACCATACCTCAGAGGGACTAAAAACATAAGACCGCCCCGGAGAGCGCCAACACCTACTTGGGATCTCAACTTTGTCTTGGAAAAACTTACTTTACCACCTTTTGAGCCAGCCAATTCAGCAGAATTAAATTTTTTTGTCATGGAATACTGCTCTGCTTCTGGCAGTAACTTCAGCATGAAGAGTCCGAGTTAGGCACTGATGGCAGTCGAACCTTTCATCATTTTTCATCAAGACAGGGTTTCCTTAAGAACAAACCCTACATTTATGCCAAAGGTGGTATCCAGTGTGGCTCTTAACCTAACTATTCACTTTCCAACATTTTATCCAAATCCCCAGAATAAAGGGGAGAGACTTCTGCACTCATTGGACATACACAGGCAGTTACGTTTCTACTTGGACAAAACAAAAGCTTTCAGGAAAACTGAGCAACTTTTTGTAGCATATGCTGCAGGATCACAGGGAAAGGCCATTTCAAAGCAGACCATTTCCAAGTGGATAGGACACTATCCGTTTCTGCTACACACAATATGGAAAAACTGTGCCTAACAATATTAGGCCACATTCTACCAGGGCAACAGCCACTTCAGCAGCCTTTCTTAGAGGAGTACCAACCAAGGATATTTTGGAAGCTGCAACTTGGACACCTTTACCAAACATTACCACTTACCTCTATACTCTAAATCCAGAGCTGGCTTTGCCACTGCAGTGCTGCAGGGCTTCATAGCCACTCCAAATCCTTTATAGACCCAGCCACCCAACCTCAGCTTTGGGATTCAACCCAAGTGTAATGACTGCAGCAGTGTATCTACCATATATGTAGATGTCGGTGTGTATTCACTGCTGCAGTCCAGGTTACCCTCCCTCCATCCCCACTTTCTTAGCTGGGACTTATCTATACCTTTCTATCCTATATAGCCTATGTGGTGTATTTGCTTGTAGCTGAAGGTATTTTTATTTTTTATGAATGTTTTATTAGCAATATGTATTGCCTACCTAGTTGGGGGCACCTGACATCTGGGGCAAGAAAAACTGAAGAAAATGGCATTTGCTGCATCTTATATACCCCTGGCGCACTAACGTCAGAGAAGAAGCGACAGCAACCGATGCCGGACCAAGACTTTGGAACTCTGGCCGACTGCGTGACTGCCTGACTGCAGGATAACCCAAGTGTAATGACTGCAGCAGTGAATGCACTCAAACATCTACATTTATGGTAGGTACAAAAACTGTACTTTCTGGATTGTCAAGGTATGAGTGATAATATGATGGACTTGATTTTCATTCCATGGCTAGTGCAGATCTTAGTTTTGTTAACATTTTGTTAATGTAAATGTTTTACAAAAACATTTTAGTATGCCTGACCAAAGCATTACTTTATTGGTAAACACTCAAAGTATAAAACTGATAATTTCCTTTTAAAGTTCAAACATATACTTTGTAGTTATCAGAGGAAAATGTTTAATAGTCACAGTAAAATAAAAATACATAATCTAAATAACCTAAGATGGATTTAACTGTATTATCTTTAAATACCGGTGGCTTAATCCTAGCAAGAGATCAAATCTACTGAAATATTTAAAACTGAACAAAGCACAAATTGTCTTCCTTCAGGAAACTCATTTCAAAACAAATGGAATCCTAAGGAATACATGATATTGGTGCAATCCACTTGTAAGACAAAGACCGAAGGGGTAACAATTTTATGGAAAACAAATGTGATTAACCCAGAAATCATTTAGAATTATAAA
Source organism: Protopterus annectens (assembly GCF_019279795.1). Taxonomy (NCBI): domain Eukaryota; kingdom Metazoa; phylum Chordata; order Ceratodontiformes; family Protopteridae; genus Protopterus; species Protopterus annectens. The sequence goes on along the minus strand of NC_056741.1, from coordinate 325,000,249 downwards.
TATAAAGAAGGCCTTACAGCATTAGTAATAGTTAAAATAGAATATGGACCCTAACCAATGTATACTGGTTTCCAGACATTGGATCAGGAACTGTTAAAAAGTTGGATTTCATTTCCAGAAATTAGGCAGCTTAATATTAGGAGGAAATTTTAACTGTATATTTCATATTTCTGAAACTACAAATAAAAGACCGCTGTATACATCTGTATTAAAAGCTTTAATAAAGTGGGTAGAATCATTTCATCTTGTAGATTCTTTCAAATTGGAAGATAAATCTTTGTTTTCCCATCAAGATCACAGATTTGGTACCCAAGCTAGAATAGATAAAATATTTGCTGCCCATGACTTGCACTCAAATCATTAATTTCTCAATCACTCCCTGCCCCTTTTCAGACCACAATTCATTGATACTAAAACTTCAAAATGGGGACAAACCATTAATCTTTAACTCCAGAATTCTAGCATACATAACTAAAATTCGAGTTCAAACCCTGGTTATTATCTGAATTACAGTTCTTGGACATTAATTGCACCACAGAGATAAATAAAATAATGATATTGGACTCATTAAAAGCTCACATATATGGTAAAACACTAACTTGGTATAAAAAAAAAAATCATAGAATGGAGTTTGAAATTATTAGATATACAATCCAAACATTTGTCAGTAAAAGCTGAAAAAAATCAAAATCATTTGGAGATGAAAAAGAAAGTAGAAGTGTTGAACAATAAATGCAATGAAATTCTAACACAAAACTAGTTTAGCTTTAGAAAAACTAAAAATGAATACCTTGACCACTTCTCCCAAATACATACATAATTTATCCACAAGAATCAAATACAGTCAAAAGCTAATAAATAGAAGTTATGTACTCACCATAACGTTCCATGTGGAGTGTTCATCTCGCCTTTGTTCTTACACATGGGTTCGGAGCCGATCCTCGGCTCCGTGCCCGTCTTTCTCTCAAGCTCTGCATCGAGAAGAAGCTCGAGACAATCTAATACCCACAATCCCCCTCTGCCTTTACCTCAGATCTAGTTTGCAAGCAAACCAATCTACATAACAGAACATTCATGCCATACATGTATACATACATAACAGACACATATAAGTATATGTGTATACCAACTATGTACAGAGAATAAGACAGTAGTAACAATGCTACTGGCCAGGCATCAAAGAACGCTCCTCCTAAGGGTGGAGGGTGGGACTGTAAGAACAAAGGCTGATATGAACACACCACTGAACGTTATGGTGAGAGGAGACAGGAACAAGGTTGTGCTGTGTCCTCCTAACCTTATCTACCATGAGCCAAAGACGTGAATATTGATCTTGTGGAATGTCCCTTGGGTTTGTTTAGAAACATAGATTATACAATCAGCTAACCACTTTGAAAGAGTTCTTTTGGTAACTGCAAGTCCTTTCCTGCTATCAGCAAAAGCCACAAAGAGTTGATCTGTTTTCCTGTGATCTTTTGTTCTATCCAAATAAAACCTTAGCTGTCTGTGAACATCCAATTTGTGTAACATATACTCCATTTTGTTGGAGTGGTTTTTGAAGAAAGTGGGTAATTCAATGGACTGATTAGGAAGGATGAATTGGTATCAAGAGAAACTCTGTCAGAGTGAAAGATTAGATAAGGGTGCTTGATGGAGAGAGAGAAGTTCTTCAGACACTCTAGTCAGAAGTAATGGCAGAAGAGGCAGGTTCAAGGGGCAACAAGGTGACGTGGGAGATCTGAAAGTCTGTGAGCCATGATAGGAGCTCCACACTTTCCACATGGAAATTGAAATGGCAGCAATTGAACTCTTAGAGTAGCAGGAGAAGCACCCTGATGAAATAAGTCTGTCAAGAACTCTAAAATCTTATTCAAAGGAGCTGTAAAGGATCAACGGTGGTGTGTGTATTCGCCTGTAAACCACAAATAAAGGGATCAGCGTGGTGTGTGTGCGCCCCAAATACAAAACGCTTCATTCAGACCTGGCTAAGTTAGAATTGGCAGCTGCCAAGGCTGGGAGTGAGACACAGGAGATGGGGAACCCCCCCCCCCTGTGAGTCAACAGATCCGCTCTGGGTGGAGAATCCAGTCCAGGTCCCCCCAGTGAGTTTTTTTTTTTCAGGACCAAAACCAAATTTGACGAGAATGGAGCAATGAAGGTTCCTGGCTTTCTGGAGAAATTTCTGCATCAGAAAATGAGGAGAAATGCGTATGGAGTATAGGGCAAAGTAGCTCCTGCATTTTGCGTTCATTGAGAGACAAACAGGTAAATCCTTTTAGCCACTGACTGCTTCAGAGACCACTTCGTGTGGTAGCATTGCTCTGCTCAGCTTATGACCCCGGATGTGCGCTGGCTATTAGAAGTTTCGCCTGACTAGTTGATAGGACCTGGTTCCCCTTGTTTTATTATGTACCAGACTACCGACATTGTGTCCGTCTGAACTGCAATAGTCCTAGAGGGAAGAAGGGGGAAGTGTTGTGTTGTAAAAAGAAACCCCTCCTGGAAAGGTTGCACGCTTGGAGCCCACCAGTTGGGTCTGTTTTGCAAGTCCCTTGTTGTGAGTGCAGCCTTCCCAGGGAATTGCAATAGAGGCTGACATGATGAGGCCCAACTTCAGAACTAGTTTTTTTGCAGGAGATTGACAAGAGTAAAAAAAGTTTGTGAGTTTTTGTGATACTATCCTTGTGATGGCTGAAGTAAGGATTTTCGAAATTTACGGGAGATCCTAGGTGAACACACAGTTGAGCTGAAAGGAGCCAGTCGTCCCAGATCGGGAAACCTGGAATCCCTGCGCGTCAAAGTGAGAGCTACCACACCCATGCATTTGAATGGGCCTCCAGTCCCTGTTTTTTTGGAACTAAAAGAACCTTGAGTAAGTCGAATCCTTGCTGGTCAAGATAGAAAGGGTATGGTGTACCTCTGGTAACTCGCTTTTTTTTTTGTGTCTGTAGTTATATCTTGCCAGGCCTGAGGGTAAAGGCTAAAAACCCCCCACTGCGTCACCTTGATGTTGCGGACCCCCCCTCTGCCAGCGCGGCTCTTATTTTGTTTCCGAACCACATTTTCCCACCGCTTCCCTGGGGGTACAGTCTAAAGGAAGACTTGAAGGCTTCCCGAAAGGAGCATAGGTGCATGTCTACACAGCGCAACCGCTGAAGCTGCTGCTCTGCCCTGCTTCGCTGCAGGAATCGGCTGCCAAATCAGCCTCATGGACGTTAGAAACAATCGATGTTAGTAAGTTAAGCTGTGGACTTCCTCGGTGGGGAGCATCCGCCCTCGAGGGAAGAGGGGCACCACTCCCAGGGGTGGCTGAGACACTGGTGCCCGACGCTGATGTGGGCCGGGGTGATGATGAAGACAAAGGCCCTTATGGGGAGGGGGGAGGCAGTCAGATGTGGTTGTTTAGAGAGGGCCGGTGCTCAGCAGCTTCTGCACCACACACGATCCACATCGAACAAGTTTAACCTTAGAAGAAGAGCTCGAGCCGATGACTTGGCTCTCCGAAGTTCCTTAGAGGACCATTAGTTTCCTGCTTCCTATCTTCATGACCTCCCACTGAAAGAGTGACAAATAGTGGAGAGGGCCAAGGCAGTAACACAGGAACTATGGTTGTCAGTAGTGACACATTTTTGGCCACACTGACAAACGCTTGAAACCAGACAAAACACAGTGAAATCCGTTAAAAGTCACAATCAGGTAAATTTGACTCAATATAGCAGTGTAGGCCCGGTACAAAAATACGAAAACAGGGTTAACAGAACACAATCACACCAGGTTATACTAACAATATCAAGTTAAATAAGATTCTTAGTAAAATACAACAAAAGTTACATCGAAAACCCTGAGCTAGCTCCCCCCATGATCTTGAATGCAGCAGGCAAACTAGATCGGATTGTGGGTATTAGATTGTCTCGAAGCTTCTCTCATGCAGAGCGATCGGCTCCAACCCATGTAAGAATTGAACACTATCACATCATTAAAATTATCTTCCATGAAAAGAAAGGGAAAAATGTCTGATATAGATGACATTCTTGATGCCTATAGAAATCACTATATGGAACATTTCCAAAAAGAAAATATACATATTGATCAATTAAATCTAGATGAAAAATGTTCTAATATAAAAGAAAAAACAGAAAAATTAAAACTAGGTCTGCAAGGACCCATATCCTGCAAAGAAATTACGGATACAATAAAATAGGCTAAAAATAATAAAGCTCCAAGTATAGATGGCATAATTATGGAAATATATAAACTTCTTCCTTCAAAGATAATATCCCTCTATCGTAAAACTCTATTACAAATTCAGTCACAAGCTTTAATGCCACGCTTTTGGAGATGTTCCTTAATCACACCAATCCTAAAGGAAAACCTCCCCAAACCTCTGTACCTTATATAGACCTATATCATTATTAAATAATAACTATAAGATGTTTGACAATATTAACAGAATGAAAATACCACTATCCAAAACAATAAATGATCAAACTGGGTTTATATATCATAGACACACGACAATACTAAAAGGATAATTTCTCCCGTAGATTAAATTAATAAAGAAAATACACTCCTAATTGGCTTAGACATAGAGAAAGCCTTTGATTTCCTAATTTGGGACTGTTTATTCAAAATTCTGGTGGTGGTTGAATTTCCTCCTTCCTTTGTTCATCTACTAAAGAGTATATATAAAGAATTTGGTGTATGTTAACCTCTAAATCTGTACATGTAACGAAGGATACTAAACAAGGATGTCCCTTGTCACTGTTTCTATTTGCTCTGGCTATTGAAATATTGGCAGATTCAATATGTAACAATACAAAAAATCAAAGGAGTAGATGTTTATGAACAATACAATTCTAAAGTAATGCTCTTTGCTAATAACATAGTAACATTATCCAATACAAAAGAGACATTAGAAGAATTCAGTATTTTAATTGACGCACTTTACAGGAATTCAGGACTCCATTTCAATAAATCAAAATTTTTATTTTTAAACAAAAATTGCTGACTAAGGGGAATTGCATTATAGGGAAACAAGAATCTACTTTAAAATATCTAGGAATTGAGTTATGCAAGGATGATAATGAATTTGTCTCATACTTAAGTAATGTCGTCAATGCAGTTAAAATCTCTGTGGAAGAGTGGAACAAAATAAAAACATTTGAAGATACACTACAGTTGATAAAAATGGTTTTACTACCCACGATTCTATGTATAGCTTTGGTAATACAACTGTTACCAGAAAGGAATATACTCAAAGAAATAAACTCATGCCTAATAAAATGTTTATGGTTTCCCAAAAGAAACCAAATAGCTTTAATACATCATACTAGACCATGGAAACAGGGAGGATTAAACCTTCTTGATACAGAAACCCGTATAAAAGCATCAATGTCTAAAACAGTCTCAGATCGGACAAGTCCAAATTTTTCTGCAAATTGGAAAGAATTACTAACTGTAATATCAGTAAATGAATTTGATTTACAAATATTTCAAACAGATAAAAAGAATTTGCCATGGCACATATTGCGTATTAGTGTGCAATATAACATAACTAAGCCCACAAACTCGTATGAGTAATTATTACATTGACTCATTTTGGAAAATTATTAATGCAAATATAGATTTAAATATCTGGCTTGATCTTTTAACACCATTCATAGTTCATAGGTTCATAGGTTCATAGGTTCATACTAGGCTATCTGCCCGAGGGCATTTATAAGCCTAGCCCATAGTTTTGTGGCTTACGCCACCCCTTTAGTTTGGAGAAACTATGCCCATTATTTTGCTGTGCCTCTGTCGAGCAGTGACACTGAGGTAACCCCTGGGGTGTATCTGCGATCTCCCATCCATTGGTCAAGATTCCTCTTGAACAAGGCCAGCGAGGTGCTCTGCCTCACATAAACCGGGATTTTGTTCCACAGCATAGGGAGTCTTTGGGTGATGAATCTATCCCTCCAGCACGTCCTATTAATAACCGTGTCGAGGTTTAAGTCTCCGCCCTTGTGGCTCTGAGGGATCTAGATTTTTGAGATGAAGCATGTTCATCAAATCTGGGTTTGACATGGCCTTGTATGTCAGGCATAGGTCACCTCTGAGCAAGCGGTAAGCAACTGAATATAACTGGAGTTCTTTCAGTCGGGCAGCATAAGACAGATTTTGAGACCCTTTATCCTTTTGGTGAGGAACTTTTGTGGCCTCTCCAGCTGCTGCAAGTGTCGGGTCAGATACATTCGAATGGGGCATTGTACTCGATCATTGGTCTGATGAGTGATGAGTATAGGAGACTATGACTTCCCTTGATCTAGATGTGAATCCCTTCATGATAAGGTGGGCAATGTAGAAGGTCTTCCTAACTAATTTAGCAATATGAGTGTCGAATGAAAGGCTACTGTCAACCTGGGTTCCCAGGTCCCTAATAACTTCTTCTGTGTTCAGGGATTGCCACCTATATGGTAGCTAGGGGTAACCTTATTTTTCGAAGGGTATGACTATGCATTTCTTGGCATTTAACTTTAGGCCATGGCTCTGGCACCAGTTATCCGTTTCTGTGAGACCCTTCTGAAGGATATCTGTGTTGGATGTGTTTTCAACTAAAGCGCCCAGTTTGCAGTCATCTGCAAACTTTGTCAGCCATAACCCTCCTGTGTTTGCTTGTACTTCAGAAAAGTAGATGCCAAACAAGAGTGGGCCCAGGACTGAGCCCTGTGGGACACCACTTGTGACAGGCTTTGAATCTGACATGGCGCCAGCAACTCTGACCCTGTGGGTTCTGTCACTCAGCCAGTTTGCAACCCATCTTGTAATGTATGGGTTTACATTTAAGTTGATGAGTTTTTCAATGATACCCGAGTGAGGTATTGTATCAAAAGCCTTCGCCAGGTCTAGGTAGGCTGTATGGACTGCCTTTCCTCGTCAATGGCCTTGGTGACTGTTTGAAAAAGTCAACCAAGTTTAAAAGGCATGATCTGCCTTTGACAAAGCCAAACTGGGTTGGATCCAAAGTCTGCAAGTTCCCTATGTCTTTATTTATGAGATCCATTATGATCCTCTCCATGGCTTTGCAGATAAGGCTTGTCAAGCTAATGGGACGGTAATTTCCAGGGTCGGTGGAGGCACCGCCTTTGTGGAGTGGGACCACAGTCGCTGTGCCACTCCTGGAATGATCCGGAGGTGAGACTAAGATTAAACAGCTGTCCTAACTGTGGGTTTAATTCCTCGTTGAGTTCATGGAGCACACATCCGGGGACACCTTCAGGTCCCATGGATGCTGTGTTCTTTGCCTTGGAGAGAGCAGTTCTCACCTGGGCATTAGAGATGTTTGGGGGGCTACAATCATTTGGTATAGATATCTCTCCTTTAGGGGAGGAGAGAAGTTTGCACTGAACCTGTCAGCCAGTATGTTGGCAATGTCTGTAGGATCAGTAATCTTCACATCATTTTGAACTAATTGTGAGCATATCTGGGAGTTTCCTCCTAGGTTTCTGACATAGCTAAAGAATGCCTTATGGTTGTCTTTAGAGTCCTTAGCTATTTTTTTCTCAAAATTAGCTTTGGATGATTTTATGAGAGCTCTTAGCTTTTTACTTATAGTGATCAGCGGTGTCTTACCTTTTAAGGATTTTGCTCTATCTTGTAGTAGCTTTCTCCTTTTGTTGTAGAGTTACAAAGGGCTATCTACATAAAATATACAGAGAAATAATTTTAATTCTTGGGAACAAAGGATTTGTTTGTTGGTTTCAATGTAGCAAAGAATTAAAAATTCTGGATATGCAAACAATAGAAACAACATACAAAATTCCACAAGATTAACTATGCAAAGCATTCTGATGTATTCGCAAGATTTATGCAGAATAGTTAGTAATTCTTCATTTAAAGAAATACCTAAACTCACAAAATACCTATATGAAATCGTATATAATGATCATGACATGGGAAATGGTATTTTTAAATTTTACAAGATATTGATGAATTATAAAACACCCAAATACTCGTATTGGAATTAAATAACAAAAGGACAGGCATTACTGCTAACTAAAAAAATTTAAATCAAATATTTTATTATCAATAAAACATGCATCCTTTATACAATACTGGAAAGTTTTTAATTGGAAATGCTTGCACAGAGCTTTCTTAACTCCAGATAGAATTACTAAAATTAATTATTCCACAAAGAGTATATGTTGGAGGTTTGAACAAATACACAGTGCAGATTGGATTCGCATTTTTTTCGACTGTTAAAATTAAGCCATTTTGGAATGGTATTAAAAACTTTTTGCAAACTTTATTTAATGAATTGTTTAACTTATCTAAAGCTCTAGTATTGAATGTGTATGAAGAGCCTCATTTAAATGAGTCAAATATGTGTCTAGTTTGGACAATACTTGCAATCTCAAGGAAGTGTACAACAAGAAGATGGAATGCAAACACAATACCAACTTTGGAAGACCTCTGTAGCCTACTGAAAACCACGGCATTGTAGGAAATTAAAGCATTAAGGATTCATCCTATAACCCATTTTTTAACCATCATTGGAAAAAAGGTCTTGATTGACACGTTACAACTTAACAGATGCACTCTGATAACTGGATTGTTATACCTATAAAGTAATTATATATATTGAGCTCTGTTATAGTGTCAGGCTGATGTAAATGGTGTACATGGTATTTAAGATGTTATATGCAGATACTATGGAATTTGTTCAACTGTATTTGAAAAATAAAAAAAATTTGAGGAAAAAAAAATCTTAAACTGGTTGTACATTTCAAATAGTCAACAAATAAATGTAATTGATCCACATCTCCATCCCATAGGAGAAATGTCATCCACAAATCTCTTAAAGCAGATGTTTCTTCCAGATGTTCAACTCTGTAAAATCATAATCTGATTCCCATTGTGCCATTTCAGTGTTGGAGTAGGAATTCGCACACGAAGTGCCCATCGCTACACCCCATTTCTGTATGAAATAGTTTGACCAGACAGGTTTTTATAAGGTACTTGACCTTAAATACTTGTACAAGAATCCTATGGCTGACCCTTTTGCAGTGTCTTTCTTCAGACAAACTCTCTCTTTCTCCTGCCCAGTGCTGTTGCTCTAACTGCAGACAATTAGAGTAAGGCTGTGGATAGGTGGAAAAAAAGTATACACTTTTTCTGCCATAGCTTTTAGGGTAATTAACTGTAAGACATAAATGACCAACTATGTGATATCTGTACTTCAGCCCTTGCATCACACCACAGAGTCAGTGCAACAAATGCAGAATGTATTTTCTCAGGCAACTCCAATAGCCAGATAAAGTATTAAGTGGAGTTACAGAAGAGGCACCCACAAAACGACAGCAGGTACTGGGTCTGTCTGTTAATTAGCAGAAATGCATTGCTGCATAGACAGCCTGCTCCTGAGGATGTGAAATCAAAATTTTCAGACTCCCCTTTTGACAAAGATATTCTGTTTGGTCCTTAGGCTGCCAGTCAGTTCAAGTCTCTCCAAGTGCAAGGTAAGACTGAAAAACTGCAGGAAGATTTTACTTTTCACAGTTCCAGAACACCATAGGAACAACTAGTCTAAATTTACATTCTTCAAAAGTGATCCTAGAGGATGACTTCAAAAACCCAGAAAACCCCCTAGGAAAAGGTACTCTGACAAAATTCATGGGGAGTTTCCATCTGAGGGGCCTCCTCTTGGAAATAAAAATCTGTGACCACCTTTACAACACCCCTCCCCTTGCCTTCAGTCCCCTTACCCCTCTTTATATAAGTTTCCTCCGTAACCCAATTCATGTGTACCTTGAACATTAGGATGAGGAACCGGAAATTCATTTCTGGTTTAGCACCAATGTGTGTAATGGACACATGCATCCTGTAAATGGTTAATCTTCCTGCACCCTGCTTGTAAATGTTTTACCTCCCAAGCCCCTACTTAAACTTGTCAAGGTTACCAGGACTTGTCAGAAATTTGAGATGCATGGCTAGATTTAAAATGGCCCTTGTGGATTGTTAGCCTAGTTACAAACTGTCATTACACACCTATGAACTGTCAATCTTCCTGGCCTTGTGAGAAATAAATTGCCGCAGATAAACTGGTTCTGTCCAAGGATATTTATGCCAAGTCCTGGGAAAATGCCTCCTCAAAGGCATGCCACATCCTCTTCACAACATAGCTTTCTTTACTTGCTCCCATTACTCAAGACCTCCTGAATCAAACCACCATCAAACACATCCCAAAAGACTTTGAGGAAGAGCTTCTACTACATAATATTTCTGGTGCCAAGAAAAGGACAGTGTAAGGCCAATCCTAGACTTTTCCCTTCCAACTTTCAAAATGCTGTCTTCGTCTTGCCTTTCATTCTCCTTCAGGCTGTTCTAGTGTTCCTGGTCCTGAAGGATGCCTACCTGCACATACCAATTTATCCTTCCTGCAGGAAAATCCTCAGATGCTCATCGTGCATACAGCTGCAGTAATCACATATGGGTTCTCTGCCGTCAGGCGGGTCCTCGGTCGGCCGAATTCCAAAGTCTAGGTCCGGCGTCGGTTACTGTCGCTTTCTTTCCTGACGTCAGTGCGACAGGGGTATACAAGACAGAGCCGACGCCATATTCTTCAGTCTTTTTTGCCGCGCAGTGCCCGAAGCAGAAGCAGTTCGCAAGTGCTGGTCGGCCAGCTCCTGAATTTACGAAAAATTGGAAACCGAAGTCTTCTTTAAAGCTAAGTACCCCGGTGGGGAAACTTTTCTTGCCTCAGACCGATGTCAGACAAAGTTAACAATTGTATTTCTTGTGGGAAGCAAATACCGCATAAGGATTTCCATTCCCTCTGCATACCTTGTTTAGGCCCAGACCACGACGTCTCGGGCTGTCGCTTTTGCGCTACTTTCAATAAACGCACTATTAAGTGTCGGGCGGAGTTCGCACAACATTATTTTGGTAAAGCTTTTGATTATAAAATGTCGTCTGAGACTCAGACTACTGTTTTGTCCAAAAAACGCAAGGACCGACACCACGCCAAAACCGGCTACACGTGGTCCGGTTCTCAACGAGACGCCTATGCAGTCCCTGACTACCGACGACACTTACTTGGCGGTGTCTTCTGTAACCGAGACCCCAGGTACCTCGGCCCTTACTTAGACTTCAACCGAAGCCATTGTGAGTGTTGAGCCTCCTAATGTGGACAGGTCCACTTCCACCCAGGGTGTCTTTAAACCCTCATCTTCCGTTTCCATTAAGGCCTTTACTAAGTCCAAATCAGCCATGCATCCCAAGAGGCCTGTTGCACAGGGCCCATCCCCAGGCCCCATGCCTAAAAAGCAGATGCTTAAAATGGCTGAGGATTTAATTACTCTTATCAGGGGTTCCCAACCCCCTCCAGACAAGAGACCCAGAGTGGAGGAAGATTCTCCCTCTTCTGAACAGGGCTCCATTTTCTCAGAACATTCTGATGTTGAGGACCACTCGTACTCCCCTTATGAAGATTCCGATGCAGAGCAGTCCATTCCTTCTGTGTCTCCCCCAGAGGACTTTTCCTTTGGGGAAACCTTGCACACCTTCAGGGAACACTTCCATTGGGAGGGCCAAGACTTTTCTGATTCCAAGAAAAGGCTTAGGGAATTTCTTTTGTTACCTCAACACAGACCTCTGGCTATACCTCCTGTCTTGGACATACATGATGATGTTTACTCGGAGGCTTGTATTAATCCAGATTCCCTGCCTCCTGCCCCTGTCAAACCTGATAGGTACTGCAGAGTTCCTAACTCTCACCAATTTCTTTTCAAAAGCCATAATGCTGACCCTGAAACCATTTCTCAAGGCCCCAAGGGCATGAAGGCCTCTACTGCCAAAAATCCACTACCTTCCGAAAGAGAATCTAGATCCTTAGAAAGGTGGGGAAAAAAGGTATACACCTCGGCCACCCTAGCCATAAGGGCCTTAAATTGTCAGTTCCATATGCTTAAATATCAGCAGTTTCTGTTATCACAATTAAGAAATAAAATGTCTCAACCTGAACAACCAGATTTGAAGGAATTGCAGGATATGATGCATAGTGCAGAACAGGTGGGTAAACACACCTTACAATGTGGCTATGATGCTTTAGAGGCCTCAAGTAGAGCTGCTGTTACAGGGTCAGTCATCTGCAGACATGCCTGGCTTAGGGAACAAAGCTTGTCTGATCATGTTAAAGCTAAACTACTAGATGCTCCTTTACAAAAGGATGTACTATTTGGTACTAATGCTGAGGAGATACTACGGAAAGTGGAGGAAAAAGCTAAATCTATGCAAACAGTCAAGGCTTTTCTTCAGGTACAACCACCTCGTTTTAGCAGAAATTGGCCTTCTAAAAACTGGTCCTTTCCAGCCTCAGACAAGCCCCAAAGTGGTAGATACAGGCGCACAAGGGGCAGAGGACAATCTCAAGGATCATATAGAGGCAGACAATGGCAAACTCCAGCACCAAGAGGTGGCGAAGACAGTGCACAACAATACAGAAAACAAACCCAATGACTTCCTCCTTTTCATGCCAAGCAAGTCTCAGCTGGCAGCTCCCTTGGAGGAAAACTGGCATTATTTACAAGAAATTGGCATATTATCACAACAGACAAATGGATCCTTCACATTATAACCAGAGGCTACAGATTTCATTTTCACACTCTTCCAAAAATGAGAGGCATGCCAAACCTGCCACACAATCAAAGGGCAGAGGCACAGATACAAATTTCAAAACTCATGCACATGAAAGCTATTCAAGAGGTACCTACTCACGAACAAGGTCAAGGTTTTTATTGCAGACTATTTCTGGTACCAAGGAAAGGAACTGACTGGAGACCCATTCTGGACTTATCCATCCTAAACACATTCTTACTCGTACCAAAATTCAGGATGCTCACATTACAGCAGCTTCTTCCCATGCTGGGCAAGGAGTTTTGGCTGGTAACATTGGACCTCAAGGAGGCATACCTGCATGTCCCAATCAGACAAAGCTGCAGAAGATACCTCAGATTTCTTGCAGGTTCAATCCACTATCAATTCTCTGCATTGCCCTTTGGCTTATCTACTACGCCCAGAGTATTCACGAAATGCCTGGCATCAGTAATTGCATACTGCAGACTTCAAGGGATACAAATTTACCCTTATTTGGATGACTGTCTGATCCAAGCGGACAGCAAGCACACACTTCTGGAACATCTGGCTTGTGCAACACGGTTACTGAATTCTCTGGGATACGCAATCAACAAAGAGGAATCCAGGCTAACACCATCTCAGAAAATAACTTTCCGGGGTGCCAACTTGGACACAAACACCCAGATGGCCTATCTTACGCCAGAAAACAGGGGCAACTAACTCAGTACTTCAAAATACTAGCAAAGTGTACCAGGCTTACTGCAAGGAAAATCCTGCAGGCTCTGGGCTTCATAGCATCTTGCATTCTTTAAATCCCATGTGCAAAGTTGCATATGAGAAAACTTCAATGGTACCTAAAAAACCTATGGTCTCAGCACAGCCACAATTTGGAAACAATAATCCCAATAATTCCATGTTTGCAAAAGGAATTTCTATGGTGGGCCCAAGCATGCCAAACAAACACAGGTCTCCCATTCTGCAAGCCTCAAGCAAATCAAGTCATCACAACAGACACCTCAGATTACGCCTGGGGGGCACACGTGACAGGCAGGTGCATTCAGGGCAAATGGTCCCAAAAGGAAAAGCACCTTCACATCAATCAAAAAGAAATGCTAGCAGTGATAAATGCAATTACAGCATTCAAGGACCTCCTGCATCCAGGACAATTATTGATAAGAACAGACAACACCACAGTAATGTGGTACATAAACAAACAAGGAGAAACATATTCATACCCCCTGTGCAGGCTAGCCATGAAACTTTGGAACTTGGCTCTGGAATGGCAAATCGAACTTCAAGCACAGTACTTGCCAGGTTTGGAAAACACGCTGGCAGACAATCTAAGCAGAAATATGACAGATCCACACGAATGGAAGTTGCATCCTCAGGTGTTTACAAAGATAATCCAAGCGTGGGGGAGGCCAGACATAGATCTCTTCGCCTCCCACAGGAATCCTCAATTGGAAAAGTTTTGTTCAAGGACCTTTCATCCAAAGGCCTGGAGAGTGGACGCCCTTTCATTCAGTTGGACAGCATGGACAGTGTACGCTTTCCCACCTCTGCCTCTTCTGCCCAAGGTGCTCTTGAAAGCAAGAGCAGACAGACCGAAGATGATACTGATTGCTCCAGACTGGCCAAGACAACACTGGTACCCACTCCTGAGAAGCCTAACAAATACTCCTCCCTGGCCTCTACCTCTAATGCCTCTTTTGCTGACTCAGCACAGCTACAAAACTCTACACAGTCAGCTGAAAATACTCAATCTTGCTGCATGGAAAATTCTTTAACACCACAACAGACCCCAAAGAGGTGCAGGATGTCATTCTGGAGGCCAGAAGGCCATCTACTAGAAAGATGTATTCCGCAAAGTGGAAACGGTTTTGCTCTTGGAATGAGAAAAAGGGCCAGGACCCTAGAAAACTGAATTTGCCTCAGGTATTACAGTATCTAGCTGAGCTGCTGAACAGTGGACTTTCATTTTCCTCTATAAAAATCCATGCCTCAGCCATTTCTGCAGAATTCAACACGGATCCACCGTTATTCTCTCACACACTTTTAAGACAGTTCCTCAGAGGGGCTAAGAATATAAGCCCACCAAGTAAACAACCTGTGCCAGCCTGGGATCTTAATTACATTCTAGAAGAATTAACATTGCCTCCTTTTGAACCAGCTGCCTCAACAGATTTACAATATTTGTCCTGGAAAACAGCTTTCCTTCTGGCCATTACCTCAGCTCGTAGGGTTTTGGAACTACAAGTCCTCATGGCTGTGCAGCCCTTTCTCATCTTCCATCAGGACAGGGTTTCCCTTCGAACCAACCTGTCATTTATGCCCAAAGTGGTATCCAGGGTAGCTTTGAATCAAGCCATACACTTACCTACCTTTTACCCCCAATCCTCAAAACAAAGGGGAAAGGCTGCTACATTCCTTAAACATCCATAGACAGCTACGTTATTATTTGGACAGAACAAAGCCTTTCAGGAAATCAGAACAACTTGTTGTGTCCTATGCTGTAGGAGCTCAAGGGAAGCCTGTTTCCAAACAGACAATTTCAAAATGGATAGGCCACTGTATACGATTTTGTTACTCCTATCATGGGAAATCTGTCCCTACAGGCATCAGACCCCACTCCACCAGGGCCACTGCTACCTCTACAGCCTTCCTCAGAGGAGTTCCTGCCAAAGATATTTTGGAGGCAGCCACTTGGAGTTCTGTACATACCTTCACAAAACACTACCACCTGCCTTTTTATTCCAAAACTAGAGCAGGCTTTGCCACTGCTGTGTTGCAGGGCATTCTGGCTCATCCCAGTTCCACCTAGTGCCTACCACCCTGTGTGTAGCTTTGGGATTCTACCCATATGTGATTACTGCAGCTGTATACACGATGAACATAGTACAGTTTTGTACCTACCATAAATGTAGATGTTCGAGTGCTAATACAGCTGCAGTACAGGTTTCCCTCCCTCCGTCCCCTCTTGGTAAAGGACTAGTGGCTAACACCTCCTCATACAACCTAATTTGGGTTATCCTCCTATGGTGTATTTGCTTGCAACTACAATTTTTTGATTACATTGCATTGCTTGTATATACATATACATATATATATATATATATATATATATATATATATATATATATAATTTATGTATTGCCTTCCTTCTGGGGGCACCTGACATCTGGGGCAAGAAAGACTGAAGAATATGGCGTTGGCTGTGTCTTGTATACCCCTGTCGCACTGACGTCAGGAAAGAAAGCGACAGCAACCGACGCCGGACCTAGACTTTGGAATTCAGCCGACAGAGGACCCGCCTGACGGCAGAGAACCCATATGTGATTACTGCAGCTGTATTAGCACTCAAACATCTACATTTATGGTAGGTACAAAACTGTACTTTTTTTTTTTTTGTTGACAAAAGTTTCTAGCACCATTGGTGACATTCTGCTGCACCTAAGGAATTCAAATCTTTCCTTACCTGGACAACCTGCTGCTCCAATCTTTCTCCCCAGCTGTCTTTCTCCAACATTTAGACTTCACTCTCCATCCCCTGACAAATCTCAGCTTCGCAACCAACTACAGAAAATCCCACCTGTTTGCTACACAGGGTGTGGTTTTCCAAAGAAAAATGCATGCTTTCCTCCCTCAAGAGAAGGTTTAAAGCCTAACCAAATTCTTACTAGACTGCTCATCTGTAACACAATGCACAGCAAAGGGGAGATCCTAAGAATTTTGGCTTTCATAGCAGTCACCATTCCATTGCATCCCCTAGGCAAACTTCACGTGAAGAAAATAGAATGGCCTTCCTGGCCTTATGGGAAAATTGTTAGAGATAAACTGGTTTTGTCCAATGATATTTAACATGTTGGATTTTCTGACGTTTGTGGTCTCAACACTCCCATTACTTGGACACCTGATCCCCAGCCTTCCTTGCTTCGTCTAGCAAAACAGCTCCTTTTTTAGGCAAGTCTGTCTCAATCCAGGACTTTTCTTCACATTCCCACTCCTCGTTGTCAAGAGATTCATACGCATGCTTCTGATGAGGCATGAGGTGGGCATGGCTAGGATCACACCAGGAACAGGACAGCTTGCAACCTCCATTCCTGAAGGAACTAGTCAGTTTGAAGGAGATGACTCCTCTGCAAGCACTACAGACCTGTCACCTATGGAACCCTGGACCACTCCCAGTGTACAGGAACAACACTGCACTGATGTGGCACATAAATGCACCAGATCTTGCCACTTGTGCGGGTTAGCACAGGCGGCTTGACACTTGGCCTTTCATGAGGACATTACCCTCACAGCCACAAACATTCTGTCGCAGGGCATTAAGCTAGCAGACTCCCTTAGCCATTCTTTGGAGGATCCCCAAGAATGGTGTCTGAACACAGGCCAGCCGTAGAGCGTGCCACAGATGGACCTGTTTGCATCACCAACCATCAGCTCACCCTGTGGTGCTGCAGAGACCCTTGTCCCTCAGTGTGGAGGACAGATGCCTTCTTTCAGTGGTCAGGAAAGTTCCTCTGTGCCTTCCATGTGCTATCTCTTTTTTCCCAAAAATTCTTCTAAAGACACGAGCTCCTTTTATTGACCCCCTTGTGACCAAAACAGCATTGGTTTCCCTTGGTTATTTCAGCTGACAAAGGGAAACTACATGAAAATACGTCTACAACTGGACATTATCACTCAACAAAAAGGTTTGCTTCTCCACTCAGATCTTTCCTTACCCAGCCTGATTCTGTGAATGATGGGATTCTATTCTTTCAAACGCATACATTCTCTAAAGAGGTTTTTAAAGTCCTACAGGAAACCAGGAGACAAACTACAAGAAAGTTTTGCCTGACCAGTGGAAAAGATTTTCTTATTGGTGCCCATACAGAGTCAGAACCCACTGTTTTTCACAGGTCCCCACTGTCCTACAATATCTTTGCAAATTACTTCATTCAGGTTTTGCTTACTATCAAGGCTCACCTGTCAGCCACTGATGTCTGCTTGCCTCTCAGCACCCCCACTTACGGGCAGAGCAGAGGCCAAGCTATTCCTGAGGGGAGTCCTGCATCTTAACCTACCAAGGAAACCCAGCTCTTCTCCTTGGGATCTCAGTTTTGTGCTACTAAAGCTTATATTACCTCTGTTTGAACTAACATCTTCTGCCACTTTATTTTACACTTGGAAAACTATTCTACCGTTGGCTATCACCTCTGCTCTGAGAGTTTCCAAGCTACAGGTTCTCATGTCCATTTAACCTTAAATCTGAAGTAGGATATTCATTTGTCTGCAACCTGTGGGTTATGGATCCGATATCGGATCCGAACCGGCATGGTTTTCCAGCTATGGATCCAAGCTCTCAGCTCCTCCCCTCACCCATAATGCCCTGCTCTACCCTCATGACCCCAGATCTCGTTTGCCGCGCTGGTGACTGGATTTGGGTACATAGCTCTCAGCTAAGTGAACTCTTTTTCTTGTAAAAAACAGAGAATTTTTTTGGTTGTTTGACTGAATTTGTGTGAAAGTTTAGGTTCCCCTTTAATATAGAGTATTTTGAGTTTATTTTAAGTTAAAGTAAGTAAATTTTATTGTGTGTGTGTAGGCCTGTGTGTCTTTTTGTTTTAAGTTACTTTCTGTAACTTTTAGTGTTTTATAGATTATGGCTGACCAGCCTAAATCTATATTGTGGCCATAAGCTCTCACCGCTGATGGCCACACTCGGTGTGTTAGTGTCTTGGGGTTGAACACCTCACATCTGGTTGTTCCATTTGTGCAGGGTTCAAAGCGGAGGTCCAAGCTGGTCTTGGCGGGTCTTTTACCGCCAGACACTGTGGCTGCAGTTGTTCCCCTGTGGCACCACCTCCTGCTCCTGGGACTCAAACTCCCGCTTCTGGAGAGGAGAGGGATGCTGCTAAAAGGACGGAGGGAGAAGCAGAGACCTCTGTTTCGGCCCGCCAGCCAAGGGCTTCTCCCCGCCTCCTTCGGCTCCGGTCCCTGTGTGCTTTTCACCGGTCCTGAGGAGGAGGAGACGAGGCTATCGAGGAGGCACTCCAGGCCTACCTCATCTACCCATAGCCTTTCTGATGCTGATCTGGACCGGATGATGAGAAGGTTCATCCAGGCCCAGATGCAGATGGGAGTGTTTTAAGCCTATTGCTCCTTCTCCCACCCGCTTTCGTCGGAGCAGCTGGAGCCGAAAGCAGCGAGAGGGGGAAGGTCGGAGCCGAGTAGAATACTTGGTACTTCCCGACCGTCTCGCCTCGACGAAACATCTCGGAGCCTGGATCCGAGCTTCTGATCCGGGGATGATCCTTTGGGCCTTTGATGTAGTGGAGAGGGCTCTGTTGAGGGTCTCCGGACCCCGGCACTTGCTTCTGCCCGCCAGCTCCCTCTGCACTGGGCCAGGCTTCCACCATCCGCCCTGGGACAGCCCCAAGTTGCTCCTATGGAGCAAATTGCTGCGACTCCTCTGACAGCCCCCAGAGGAGGCCCTCGCATACAAAAGGAGGCACATTGACTCCCGAGTCTCTCACAGAAGACACGGACTTGGAGGAAGGGAAGGCTCCCCACGGTCACCCCGAGGATGTCTCCTTCGAGACATCATGGAAATGTGGTCTGCCCCAAGTCTTCCTCTCCGTGTTCTTGGAGGCATTTGAACTTGGGTGTCCCCTGCCGACCCCTGGTGGACCTTATTACCACCAGGGCGTGGAAGGAACCGGACACCGTGGAGCCAATTCCCAAAAGACCGGATAGGATCCTTAGTCCGCCTCCGACAGGACCCATTGGAGTAAGGGGCCTCCTGTAGATGCCATGTTGATGGCAAAGGGAACTGGCTCAGGAGAGTCCCTCAGTCCACCCACCGAGCAAGGAGTCTCGGATGATGGACCACTTGGGGAAGCGGATGTTCAGTTAACTATTTGGCACATGGTATTCGGATGCAGCGAGATCTTATTAAGGAATAGTCCATTTCGGAGGAGGACAGAGTTCTGCACTCCACCAAAATGGCCACTCTTAGGTCAGTTACAAATACTTCTGGACAGGACTGGTCACTAGGCCTGGCTTTGATGGTTCTGCTCTGTTTGGCAAGACCGGCACCCCAGAGGCCTTATTCTAGGAACCAAAAGGGTCAGAAGAAGATGTGGTTCCGAAGTCGCAGCAGTCCCAGCCTGCTCGGACAACCAGTCCTTCCGTGGCAGAGGAGGACAGGGAGGAGGCAGAGGGGCTCCCAGAAACCAGGGAACCTTTCTCTGAGCGGCCCCAACCCTGAGGGTTGCCCGACTGCTCTACTCTGGAGGCAGTCGGCACCTAGCGGCATGGGAGTCCATAACATCGGACCGCTGGGTTCTCCAAATCATATCCAGGGATATCGCATTCCTTTCCTTCACCTTCCAAAGTTGAAGTCCCTCCCAGACGTCCCACCTGGCAGAAATTGGCCATCTGCTAAAGAAAAGAGCCATCCAGCCCGTTCCCCAGACCAGATCGGATCAGGGTTCTACTCCAGATTCTTTTAGTGCCAAAAAGACGGGGAACTAAGACCAATCATAGACCTCTCTCTCTTGAATCTGGCAGTCCCCAAAGAAAAATTCGAATGGTCACTCTGCAATCTATTCTCCTTCTGGGAGAAAATCACCGGATGTGCTCGATAGATCTCAAGGTACCACATCCTGATGGACAGGCGCTCCAGGAGGTTTCTGGAGCCAGTCACTACCAGTTCGGGTCCTTCCCTTTGGTCTCACCACAGCCCCAGGGTGTTACCAAAGTACTAGCAGTGGTAGCGGCCCACCTGAGGCTTCAGGGGTGCAGGTCTTTCCCTACCTGGACGACTGGCTCCCAACAAGGCATCTACTTCTCTTGGCGAGACTCCTTTCTCCATCTTGCTCCATTTCTGGGCATCACAATAAATACAAAAGTCCAACCTGGCCCACACAGCTTTTAGATTTCATAGGGGCCAGACTAGACACAAGGAGTTTGAGCCTTCCTCACTGCGGACAGAGTTCTAAATCTGCAGCTCCAGGTGGCCATTCTCCATTCAAGTTCTGTTCCAGCGGAGTTGGTCCTGAGGGCTCTAGGGTCCATGGCCGGCTATAGCACTTCTTCCTCTTGCCAGGCTCAATATATTCTACAGTGGAGTACAGTGGTCATACCTTGCTCTCCCATGCATCATCCCATAGCGATCAGCAAGGCTTCCTCTTGTGGTGGCTCCACTCCCGGATCTCCCCTCTCGCCACGGTGACCACGGACGCCGGGCACGACAGTCCAAGGCACGTGGTACGATTCAGAGACCTTACTGCATATCAATGTTCTAGAGTTGAGAGCAGTGCTCTTAGCGAGCACTTCAGGACTTTCTTCCCTTGGGAACAATTGCGATTCAATCGGACAATATGTCTGTTGTCTGGTACATCAACAAAGGTCTTACCCTCTTTGTCGAGAGGCCATGAGAGTTTGGGAATGGGCAATCTCCACCAATCGCTTTCTCATAGCAACGCACATTCCGGTCGGTCCAACATCCTAGCGGACAAGCTCAGTCGCACCATTCTGACCCGTGGTCTCTCAATTGTCAATGGGGAACCCTTCATGCGATCTTTTGCTTCTCCCTCAAACACCAAGTAATACCTCCTCCGGAGGTACCCCAAGAGACGCTCTGGTGCATGCTTGGCCACCCGGTCTTCTGTATGCCTATCCACCCTTGCCTCTGATGCTGCAAGTTCTTCAGAAAGCCTCTCGGGTGGGTTGCAGAAAGATTCTCATTGCTCCATTCTGGCCTCGACAGATCTGGTTCCCCTTCCTAAGGTCTCACTCGGTGAATGCTCCTTGGATTCTAGATCCCATTCGGATCTGATATCCCATCCATCCTGCATTCCTCCTCCGAACCTGGACAACCTGAAGCTGACCGCCTGGCTGCTCCAGTTCCACTCTTGATAAGGACTCCCGGTATTTCTTCACCGGTAAAGGCTATTTTGGTGGCGGCTCATAAACCATCCACTAGAAAGGTTTCAAATGGAAAGCGTTTCTCTGTGTGGGCGGCAAGGCCTAAATCCTTTACGGTTCCTCTCCCTGTAGTGCTTGATTTTCTAACCTCTCTTTAATGATGGTGCCAGCAGTTCCACAGTCAAAGTTCAACTGGCGGCAATTTCTCACTATCACATTGGTCAAGATTCTAATCCTCTTATGTCAGCCAAATTGTGTAAAACATTTCTTAAAGGTACTTTCCTTCTCAGGCCCCTATAAAACAAGCAGTTCCTCCTTGGGACCTTTCTTTGGTCCTACAGGCCTTGAGTGGATCTCAAATTCTTGTCCTACAAGACAGCCTTTTGGTAGCCATTACATCAGCCAAGAGAGTTTCTGAACTTCAAGCTTTATCAGCTAAACCTCCTTACTTGGTATTTCATCCGGACCGTGTCTCCCTCAGGACCAACCCGTCCTTCCTTCCTAAAATAGCAAACATCAATCAATCCATTAACCTCCCTGTTTTCTTCCTAAGTATGAAAACAAAGGTGAATATAAGCTACACTCACTAGATGTTCACAGGCAACTTAGATTTTATCTCAACAGGACAGCTGGTCATAGGCAATCCGACCAGCTGTTTATTTCCTTTGCAAAATTCAATTTGGGCAAGCCAATTTCTAAAGTTTCTCTGTCCGCTGGATTTCACAGTGCATTTTATTGGCTTATCAAGCGTCAGGAAGGCCCGCACCCGGTTCATGCCCATTCAACCCGGTCAGTATCTACCACGGCAGCCTTCAAGGCTAGGATTCCTCTAGATGATATTTGTGCAGCAGCCACGTGGGCTTCATCTCATACATTTATTTCCCACTATAAGTTGGATCTTGCAGCTAGGGTAGAGCATCCTTTGGCTCCGGAATATCCTTCCATGATGGCGCCCAAGATTCAGGTAGCTGGGGACTCTGTCCCACAGGTTGCAGACAAATGAATATCCTACTTCAGATTTAGAAGTTATGTACTCACCATAAAGTTCCATCTGAGTAGGTGTATTCATTTGTCTGCCCTATCCCCTGGCCTTTCAGTTTCCTGCATATTCCTTGTTACCCTTTTTAGGGTATTGTTGCTTTGGCAAACTCGATCTGAGGTCATGAGGGTAGAGCAGGGCATTATGGGTGAGGGGAGGAGCTGAGAGCTTGGATCCATAGCTGGAAATCCATAACCCACAGGTTGCAGACAAATGAATACACCTACTCAGATGGAACGTTATGGTGAGTACATAACTTCTAATTTCCACAAGGACAAATTGATTCTTGGCTAATCAGTCATTCACACTTAAGTTAATGAATGAGACGTTCCTCAGTCAGGCTGTTCACCTACCCACATTCTTCCCATCACCCGAAATAGGGAAAGTTTCTACATTCACAGACAACTGAGAATTTTATCTGGGCAGGACTAAATCTCCCAAAGACTGACCAACTATATGCATCTTTTATGAGCTCTAAGCTGGGCCAGCTATTCTCCAAACAAATTATTGTAACTTGGATCTCAAAGGCCATATCATACTGCCATTCTCATTGTGGGAAGTCCTTGCCTTCCTGTCCAAAGCTCATTCCACAAGGGCAGTGGCTAACTCAGGGGCCTTTCACAAAGGAGTTGATGACAGGTCTGTCTTGGAAGCTGTTACTTGGTGGCTTGTGCAGACAGTCACCAAGCACTACAAAACTGATGCTTTCTCCAGGTCCAGGGCTCCTTTTGCAAAGTCTGTCCTGTTTGGACTGCTAGACAGCTCATCTACTCATTAGTCAAACTGTCTCCTTCAGCTCTGAGAATCACCCATATGTCAGGAATATTGCAACAGCGATTTCATTCAGGATATAGTACAGTTGTGTAAGAACTTGCTGCAACAGTAGATGGCCTACTAATCACTGTTGAAGTAGGTTGGAGTAAATGAGAAGGAATACTGCAACTTCTGTGTCCTCCTCTGCTTTAATCTTTACTCTACTACATTGAAAGGGGGGGGGGGTTACATACCTTTTCGAACTGCACCCCCTATTAGCTGACCAGTCTTCCCCTCTCTGTAGTCTTTAGGCAGCTGCTTTAGAGGTAGTCTGAGATGCACACTCATACATTCAGTTGGAGTCTACCAGCACGTCTGCTAGGGAATTGCAGGGTGTCTGAGTTGGGTGAAAGGGGGCAACCATGGCTTGTAATTTCCGAAGGCCCGCGTGGTGCCACCCAAGTCACGGTGCAGTAGGATGTGCATTCGGACATTGTGGAGTGTAGGCCGACATTGGGACCATCCACCTTCCATCACATGGAAGCACCCAAGTAGAAAAAACTGATAAAACACGTTGCTCCTCTTCCACAGGATCAAACTCCTGATTGGTAGGTTTTTTCACGAAACCTGTTCAAGGCCGTCATAGTCCTGCATTAGTCCTTGCCATCTTCTGTCCCTCTTCAACCCTTCTCTCCATCCAGTTGTTTCAAAAGAATGCTGCAGAAACTTCCTCAGATGAAGAGGAATCTTCAGGGGATTGGCTTACTTCCACCCAGATAGTATCCTTTCTGGGTTATGCCTCTCCATATGTGGAATCTAATGGTACAGATTTCCCTGGATTTTATATTTTTTGGGAGGAAACTATTTTGAAAATGAAAGAAATTTTCAAATGGGACTGCTGCCAGGTATTGGACACCCAAAAAGGTTACTATGACCTACAGATGGATTCTCCATCCCCTTCTGCCATTCCTGCAGTTCTGGCAGCCTTCTTGGATGCCTTTACAGTTGCATCTAAGTGCCTGGACTCTCAGCCTCCTGCTCCCAAGTGTCCTGATAATATTTCAAATTGCCTGAGGACTCTAAATTCTTCAAAGCCCCTTCTGCAGACCCAGCTACCATATCAGTCTCAGTTCATGAGGCATTCAATTTATTGCCCTCTTCCTCTTTACTGCCCTCTGATTAGAGAGAAAAGTAATGGAGAGACTTGGGAAAAAGTTTATACCTCTGCCACTCTGGCCTTCAGGGCAATTTAATTATCAGACCCACATGGCCAAATACTCTCTGGCTCTCCTGTCAGATGCAGGAAAGCTCCTCTGAGCTCCTGGATTCTCCTGCCAAGGCTAAACTGTCTGCCATCCTCGGCTCCTCTGCCCAGGTTACTAGGCATTCAGTTAAGTGCAGTTATACTGTGGATCCCTCCTGGCTCAGGTTACAATCCTTAACTGTTGACATCAAGACCAACCTGAAGGATGCCGCTCCAGACAAAGCCTTATTTGGCAGCTTGGCTGCAGACCTTTCCAAATTATTACAGGAAAAGGACAAGGAGCTCCAGGATCTTAAACATGTCCTTGTTTCTCCTGTCCCCAGGTTCCATAAGAACTACCCATCAGACTACCTTTGTTAGGAAACCAGTTATGCCTTCTTCCTCTAAAAGTAAGGAGGCCCCAGGAAACGAGCTTCTTCAAAGTCTTCTCCATCCACACCTTCTCCAACAGCCTTTTTCAGTCCCACTCCAAACTTAGTAGCCTGTGACTATCTGCCTCAAGGACCATCCATTTCTCTGTCCCTTCGTCTTGCTCTACTTGCTTGGAATCTGATCACCCAGGACTCTTGGGTCCTCTCCATCAAAAAAATATTTCATGGTTTGGGTCTCCTCTTTCAGAGGCATCCCACAACCACCAAAAGTACAATTGGAATTCTTCTGTCAGGACATTTCTTTTCTTCTGTCTTGGGACAATTCAAGAGGTCCCTCCTGTCAACTGGGAAAAGGATTATACTCCAGGATGTTTTTGGTCCCCAGGGTGGCCCTTGAAGAACCATCCTCGACCTTTCCCATTTAAACACCTTTCTAAAAGTTCCCTCTCTTCAGATGCTGTTCGTCCCCTCATTCTTCCCCAAGCATTCATAGTGTCATTAGACATCAGAGTCTCCTACATTCACATACCTATTCACCCTTGGTTCAGGAAATGTTTACGTGTTTCTGTTTTCTCGCATTTTCAGTTCTCTGCTTCACCCTCTGGTCTCCCTACGGCACCAAGGGTTTTTACAAACTGCTTGGCTCCTGTCATTGCCTTTTGCAGACTACAGGGAATATAGATTTTCCCTTACCTAGACTATCTCTTTATCCAGGCCCAGTCCTCAGACCATCTTCAGGGGAATCTTTCCTTTACAGTTTTCCTACTAGAAAGTCTAGGCTTCACAAAATTATCAGAAGCCCTCTCTGACCCCTTCACAAGACCACATTTTTCTGGGCTGCAGAATCCAAATAGGGTGCTATCCTTACTGCCCACAGAAAATATGCTGTTCCTGGCTTCCTATTTCCAAAACAGTGCAAGAAACTTGTGTGTGGAAGATTTTCAGTCCATATACATCTAGTTGACAGGGTGAATCTGTGTACCAGTCCCTTTATGTCCAAGGTGGTTTAATGAGTTATCCCTTAATCAGTCTGTCAGCCTTTCCCACCTTTTTTCCTTCTCAGTCACCCAGTGAGAGGATTCTTCACTCCTTGGATGTAAACAGACAACTCTGATACTACCTGGACAAAACTAAACTTATCTGTAAATCGGTGCCTATTTGTGTCTTACCACCCAAGGGCTTTGGGTCAGCTGGTTTCCAAGCAGACTGACTACTTGGATTTTTAAAGCTATTTCCTTTTGTTATTCAACCAATGATAAGCGTTTCTCTTCTTCAGTGAGGGCATATTCTACTAGAGCAGTGTTTTCCTCTGGGGCCTTCTTTAAAGGCTTGGACACTTGTTCTATCTTGGAGGCAGCTACCTGGTCATCTGTTCATACTTTCAGTAAACATTATAAATTAGATGTCATCTCCAGGTCCAGGGAGGGGTTTGCCAGAGCTATTCTACATGGTTTCGTAGAGAAGGCTACTGCTCCTCCACCCGATCATTCCTAAGCATGAGCTTTGGCATTCTCTCCAATGTGATGAATATTGCAGCATATGAATCGAAGGACATAGGATAGTAGTGTAAAATCTTACCATAATGATAGCTGTTCTATTGCTGCAGTATTATGTATCCCTTCTGCCTTCCTCCTGATGCTTACCTGTTCCCCTGGTGGCATGTTTTCTTAAATAGGCTCTGGCTGGTGCTTGGCGGCATTCAGTTCTGAGGTCGGTACGTGCTGACATCTGCTTTATACCTGACATACATGAGATGTGTGGCGGTACGTGTACTTTATGGTAGCATTTAAACTTTTTTGTATACTGCCCGAATGTACATGTCAGCTGAATGTGAACTCTCCAATGTGATGAATAATGCAGCAATTAGAAGAGAAGGACATCTACGGTTATAGTAAAATTTTACACAGCTATCATTTCTTACTGCAGACTTTGTGTGAAAAACCTCAAATGCAGGGCCAAGGCATTAGCTGCCCAAATGACATTCTTGTATTTTGGTTTTCCCGGTGGCATCTCAACCCACTGCTATGGCTGGGTCTTGCCAAACACTAGTTTCTGCTGGCATCATTGAAAAGAAATGGAAAGACCAAGACTAAGAACTGATATTTCCAAGAAATCTTTGACCATAGTCCTGAAGTTAACCAGTGATCCAAGTGTGAGGCACCCATGCTGCCCCCTGCTCAGGTGACTCTGACTGAACCCATTGACATGACCACTTGGGAGTCTGCCATGGATTCTGGCTTGACTACCACTATTGCCACAACACAGACTTTGGTCATGTATGAGGTTGCTCACAGGCATCTGCTTTCAGTGTTTATGCAATGGGTCTTGAGGGAGACTCCCTCTCTACTTCTGCTGTTGAAGCCTTAACTGAAGTCCTGGTTGGACAACCAAAACTTCACGTCATCCCTTCTAAATGAACACACAAACCAAGGAGAACCAATTCCTTTTTATCCCTGCCTTCAGGCACTTCTCAGACTGTACCCCAAGACCTTCAAAAAAAAAAAAGGCGCATGAATTTATGGCATTTATGAAATCCAGGGAGGTGGCTTTTCAGGAAGATTTAGACCCCTCAAGCTGAAAAGATGAGGATATTTCTAACCCTGGGCACCTGCCACTGCAAATGTATCCAGAGTCAGATTTTGGCACTCTCTTCTACTAGAGGATCCTTTTAGTTCCAAGAAAGGAGGGCACCTGGAGGCCCATCTTGAAATCTTTCAATACTAGAGTATCTCTTTTCCAAAGATTATAATGGTTACTTTGCACAAAAATACTATCCCATGATCTTCCAGGATACCTTCATGTTCACTGTAGAGTTGATTCCATAGCAGACAGCTGCAGAAAATACCTAAGATTTGTAGCAACAAACTGTCCTCTCCATATTATGTGCTTTACCATTTGGGTAGTACACTTCTCTTAGAGTCTTCACAGACTGTTAGTTTTTCTGATTGCACACTGCTGAACGCTCATACTTACATGATTGTCTCATTCAGGGAAAATCCACAGCAGAGTCCCTAGATATCTTGCAGATAACACTGCTTTCAGAAGGTAGGCATTGCCTTAAATCTTGAAAAATCGCAGACTCTTCTCAAACAAGGATCCTCATTCTTTGAGCCCTCAGAGATTTGGACCAGCAGAAAGCCGCCTTTTCCCAGAACAAGATATCTTTCCTGACAAACAACTCGACCAGCCTGTTTCCAAAACGCATCTCAGCAAGAGAATTTGAAGATTCTGGGGTTGTGTGATATCCTGCTTTCTGTGATCCATCTTGCAGAGTTGCACACAAGAAAACTTCAGTGGTGCCTTTGAAAATAGCTTGAGAACAGTATTCTGAACCTCCGGGTACCCCATTGAGCCCCTTCCCTTCCTGAAGAAGCTCCTGTCGTGGAAGAACACCATTCTGCAGAACTGGGGGGGAGTTTATTTTTGCCTGGAGCAGACAATGCCATCATCAAGGACAGTTCAGACACAGCATGTTGGACCCACTTAGGTTCTCTTGAAATACAGGGCATCTAGACACCACAGTAGTGAAAAATGCATGGAAATCAGGAGCAGCTACGGTCAGTCAACCTGGACATAAAAACTTTTCAGCAGAATGTAAGCCAAGAGATTTTACAGATCTGGACAGACCACACCACAGTGATGTACATTAGCAAGGGGGTACTCTGTCCTACCCTTCGTGCAGCCCCATGATGATATGGATGATAGCTAAAGAAATGGGGCCATTGCTTGTAGCATCTTAAATTTCATGTCAGAACAATACCTTGGCAGATTCTCTAAGCAGGGATCTTGTGTACCACAGTAGATTGATGCTGAAGAGAGAGCCGTTGGCCTTAACTCTACAGTAGTGGGTCCCCTCAATAGACCTGATCTGTTCTCATCTCACCATAGCAGACAACTACAGAAGTTCTGCTCCAGAACTCAATAGTTAGAGGTTTGGGAAATGGATGCGTTCTCTTTCACCTGGATAAACTTGTTCATATGTATATAATAGGCAAATGACCACCAGAGCCTTCATAAGCCTAGCAGTTCAATTAGATTGTGTCCGTATGTATCATGGGCATGTATTAGGAGGGAGCATGTTAGGATGTTTTTAGAGATTAAGGGGAGGTATGTATTTTGGCCTTTACAGTCTGCCTCTGTCCATCAGAGACATGGGGGCTAGTACTAGGGAGAATTCCTGATTTCCCATCCATTTGTCAGGATTGTGCTCAAGTAGGCTTAGGGATAGTCTCTGCTTCACATGAATGGGGGGAGCCTGAAAGAGAATGGAGATAATACAGCTGTGTGAAATCTTACCATAACAGTAGACGTCCTTCTCTTAACTATTTTGCAGTGTTCTGCAGAGAAGGGATGTCCTGCCCAGGACAGCCCCTCACTCAGCCAGTGTGCAAAAGCCTGAAAAACCTTGTATGCTGTCTACATCAAATTTATGCTCCCCACACAGAATGTAGGACATAAAGTGGATGTAAGGACACAAGTACCTAAAACTGAATTGTCCCAGAAGAGAACACTTGCCATAGGACATAAGTCCATGCACATCCAGAAGGAAAAGAAATGCAGAATAAACCAGTAGGTGAGGGAGGGAATACTGTCTTGAGAAGGACATCTCTTGTTATGGTAAGATTTTTACACAACTCTGTCATTCTATACAGCTGTTATAGTATTCTACAGATAAGGGAAAGTAAAAAGAAAAAAGCTCAAGAAACAGAATGAGAGCCCTCAAAAAAGGAAGTATCTGAGACATCCTCATCTATCCATCCCAGAGATTCTAGGGTTATGGATAAATATGGGAAGCGCATGTTTAGTTCAGCGACTTTTTCTCTGTGATCACTGAACTACTTGACGCATTTTACAAGACTGCAGAGAGATCTCCTGAAAGAGCTAGGAGATGCTCTCCAGGGTACAGTAGCTGCAGGAGTGGCCGACAAAGTCAAAGCCCAGCTCGCTCCCTTAACTCAGTAGTGAGCTTGTCCATGTGTCTCATATCCTATGCAGCTGATGGTTCGAGTAGAGCCGCTAGTGCGGGTATTGCTCTTGGCAGACAAGCCTGGATCCGTCTCTGTTCCTTTGTGGAACCCTTCAAGTCTTCTTTTATTAATACCCCATTTGATGGCTCATCACTATTTGGGCCCAAAGTAAAGGAAACTTTAACCAGGTGTGAACAGGAAGGCAAGACTTTATCTGCCGTTGGGGTCTGCTTTTCCACTCCTACTCGACCCTACCCCAAGGGCCCTAGGGGGGGGAAAGATGTGGTTCCGAAAAACTCAAGCAGCCTTTCACGAAACATGTGGTGAAACCCCCTCTAGAGGCAGAGGAGGGGGTTATAATGGAAGACACTGCCCCTGTGGCAGAGGGGGTCCGCAACAACAGGGTGACAGGGGTAAGTTCTCCGGTCTGTCCTACTAGTGCTCCTGAAAGGGGGGGCCCGACTGTTCGGCTCCGGAGGCAGTCGGGGGTGGCTTGTCTTTGTACCCAGAAGCCTGGATAAACATAACATCGGATACTTGGGTACAAAGCATCATTTCCAGAGGATATTTCATACCGTTCTTTACCCCTCCCATGCCTATCAAAAAAAAATCCCAGATGTTCCACCCAATCGTGGGGAACAAGCAATCGTAGAGGTCCACAGATTGCTAGAAAAAGGTAATCCAACCAGTCCCAGCAGACCAAGTCTGATTCGGAACCAAAGAAAACGGGGGACTGAGACCTATCTTGGACCTCAACAGACTCACGTTCGTAAAGAAAGAGAAGTTCCGAATGGTCATGCTTCAGTCCATTCTTCCCTTTTTAGGGAAAGGTGATTGGATGTGCTCCATAGATCTCGACGCGTACTATCACATAAAGATGGACAGGCGCTCCAGAGATAATCTGCGCTTCCGGCTGGGAGCCAATCATT
Source organism: Protopterus annectens (assembly GCF_019279795.1). Lineage (NCBI taxonomy): Eukaryota > Metazoa > Chordata > Ceratodontiformes > Protopteridae > Protopterus > Protopterus annectens. The sequence goes on along the minus strand of NC_056741.1, from coordinate 324,969,401 downwards.
ACCAGTTTCGAGCCCTGCCCTTTGGCCTCACTTTAGCCCCCCCCCCCCAGAGTGTTCAAATGCTTGGCAGTGGTCACGGCTCACCTGAGGCGTCTAGGATTCCAGGTGTTTCCATACTACTATTGGCTCCTCACTGCTACCACCAGGCATCAATTGACTCAGGCAGCACAATACACTCTGGCACTCTGCCATCAATTAGGCATTACGATCAACTTCGAAAAGTCTGCTTTATCGCCATCTCAGCATACCGTTTTTATAGGAGCAGAGTTAGATACCTCAACCACTACTGTACGTCTCCCTATCGAAAAAGTCTCCCTTCGCCAAAATGTCAGCTCACTGGTGTCAAAGAACAAAGCTACAGCAGCGGAGGTATTGAAAGTACTAGGTTTGATGGTGGCAGCAATCCTGGCTATACCACTTGCAAGGTTGCATATGCAAATCCTTCAATGGCTTCTCTTCACTCAGTGGTCTTACCAGAAACTACCAATGCACCACATGATTCTTATCACGGATTCTTGCAGGAGAGACCTTCGGTGGTGGTTGACGTCTCCATGTTACAGTAGGGAGACCCTTTGTTCTCCTCCCCCCAGTAGCCACTGTGACCACGGACGCTTCCCTGATAGGGTGGGGGGGGCATTTTCAGGGAAAGACTGCCCAAGGCACATGGACAGATCAAGAATCACATCTGCACATCTATGTTCTAGAGCTGAGAGCGGTACTTCAGGCATTGCAGTACTTTCAGGACTCTCTCCCTCTAGGGACTATTGCAATTCAGACGGACATGTCAGTATGGTACTTGAACAAGCAGGGTGGAACCAAGTCTTACCCACTTTGTTGAAGCCCTCAGAGTTTGGCAATGGGCTGTATCGTCCCAGCGCTTTCTGTTGGCAACGCACATCCCGGGGAAATCCAACGTCATAGCGGGCAAGCTAAGCAGGGCAATATTACTCCCTGACGAGTGGTCTCTCAATCAACAGGTTGCGGAGTTGATTTTCTGCAAATGGGGCCAGCCTTGCTGCGACCTTTACCAGCCACATCAATTCAAAATGCAGAAGCTACTTTGCCCTGATACCACCTCCCGGTCATCCCCCGAGAGATGCACTTTTACACGATTGGCCCCGGGTCTCCTTTATGCATTTCCACCCTTCCGATTAATACCCAGATTTCTACAGAAAGCAAAATCGCTGGGAAGGAAGGTTATACTCATAGCCTCCTACTGGCCTTGACAGATTTGGTTTCTGTTTCTCCACCATCTGTTGGAGGATCCATGGATCCTGGACCCAGTTCCGTACCTTCTGACGCACCAGTCAGGGGACCTTCATCCTTCTCTGCAGTCCCTGAAACTGACTGCTTGGCTAATTCACTTCCCCTAATTGCCAGGCTTCACTCAATTTCAGAAGATACAAGACAGATTCCTTTGTCCTCTAACAAGCTACCTACCAGGAAATTATATGGCAGCAAATGGAAAAGGTTCTCAATTTGGGCCAAAGCGCAGAACATTGACCTTTTTCGAGCTCCGCTATCTTCGATCTTGGAATTTGACAAAAAAATTTTAAGGAAGGGGCAGCAGCTGCTACAGTTAAAGTTCAGTTAGCTGCTATCTCAAATTTTCACCTTGGTCTTGATGGCTCAAATATTATGAGCCATAAATTATCCAAAACCTTCCTTAAAGGCGTTCTTCATATGGAGACCTCAGATCAAAATTCCCTTTTCTCCCTGGAATTTAAACCTTATGCTGTCTCAGCTTATTCTTCCTCCCTTTGAACCAGCTTTTTCTGAGCTTTAAAATTCTTATCGTGGAAAACAATTTTTCTTGTGGCCATTATGTCTGCACGCAGTGTGTCAGAACTTCAAGCATTATCCAACAGACCACCCTACATGATCTTCCATGCTGATAGAGTATCTCTCAGAACGAACCCCTCATTTTTACCTAAAGTCTGTTCTGCATCAAACATCAATCAGGTCATTGAACTACCAGTGTTCTTCCCCAACTACTCTAACAACTTAGAATATATGCTGCACAAACTTGATGTTCACAGACAGCTCAGATTTTATCTTGACAGAACTAAGGATATTAGGAAATCAGATCAACTTTTTGTAGCCTTCTCAGAAGCAAGAAAAGGCAATCCAGTGGCTAAAACAACCTTATTTAAATGGTTATCTGATTGTATATCCTTTGTTTATGAAAATGTGAACATGCCTTTAATGCACAAACCAAAAGCTCATTCTACCAGAGCTGTCTCTACCTCTTCTGCTTTTCAAGCTAAATTGCCCCTTGATGATATTTGTGCTGCAGCCACTTGGTCTAACCCTCATACCTTTATCTCACAAAGTAGATAAGGCTTCTAGGGACAAGTCTTCCTTTGGTTCTACAGTACTGAAGAACATACTCCCATGAGCCACCCAGGGTTGAGGGTGCTAGGGACTCTACCCATCAGTGAGAATAATCGGCTAGATTAACAACTTCACATATAGAAGTTATGTACTTACCTTAACGTTCCATGTGAGTTGTTTATCTCGCCTTTATTCTCACGTCCCTCCCTCCTTCCCCCTCCTGGCTGACTGTTGACTTAGAGGCTAGTGCCATCCTGGTTATTCAATTTTTCTTTCTCTTTGGGTACTCTTCTTCGTAGATATATATGAGAGTATGTATAGGTTGTATATATGTATATATATGTATAGACTATTATTCGCAGCAAACAAGATCTGAGGTAATTCTAGCAGTGCATGGTGGGATAAGGGTTGGTCTCGAGCTACTGGCAAACCTTGAGCTTGCTATCGTCTGTGTCGGAGCAGAGGATCGGCTCCAACCCATCAGTGAGAAGAATGGCGAGATAAACAACTCACATGGAACGTTATGGTAAGTATTTCCTCTAGAACTTGGGGATAGGAGAGAATATATTTTAAGGTTTTGCAAGGCTTTGCCTTTTCTGTTGAAGAGACTTAAGCATGTTAGCAGTAGGTATCCCAAAAAGATGTTATCCAAAGTAGCTTCCAACAACTTGGCATTAATGTCCTCTGTTAGAGAATGTAGACTAATACAAGAATGACTCCTCATGACTGATCCAAAGCCGCAGCCCTAAAAGAGGCATCAACAGCAGCATAGCTACATTTAATGCAGTGGCGAGCCACTTGAGAAGCAGAACCTGAAAAAGATAAGGTAGAGGATTTGTCTTCAGTTTCAGAAAGGTCAGAGATCATCTGACTAGCGTAAGCAGTCAAGGCCAGAGCATACCTGGTCATTTAGGTGTGGTAATTACTAGCCATAAGGGCCAAAGTAGAAGTTGTGTAAATTTTCTTGCTTGTCCTCTCCATTGCCCTACTGTCTTTATCAGAAGGCAAAAGTTTGGAAGGTTTGTCATAAGTGACAGACCCCACAGCAGGATCAGTAGAAGGTTATTTAAATTAACAGTCTTTAGTAACCTTGTAAAACCTGTCGGGTTTCTTAGGAGCAGGAGGCTGAGAACCAGGAGACGTGGAAGCAGCTGTGAAAGTTTCTAACAAGGCAGCCAACACAAGAGGAACTGCCGATGGTTTAGGAGTATCTACCTGAAGCAACTCTTAATATCTTCTCTGAATATTAGACACTGGAGAAGAATCCCACTTAAAGAATTCCGTCATCCTAGCAATTGTCCCCAAAGACCATTTCCTGGAAAGGCAACTCTGGGCTAAGAGACCCCTTTTTATTAGAACCATAAGTCAAAGGTGAAGGCATCTGTGAAGAATAGGACAAAGGCCCCTCACAAGACAAGGAATCCTCATCTGAGGAATCTGATTCTCTAAGCCATTTATAGAGGTCCAAGGAGGAGCAGGTACTGAAACCCCTTGAGGAAGCTTTAGGGCTATTAAGGCAGAGAACAAGCCCTGAGTAAACTGTTGCTCATTCCCTTTGAGGATCCATAGGATAGACCAAAGAGTGCTTTAGTTTCACTTTTTCTAGAAGTGGTATCAGCCCTAACAAATACTGGAGGTTCTGACCCTTGGCGAGATGAGAGAACCTGGAACTTCCACCGTTGCCAATATCTGCGGAATCCCTTTAGGACTTTACGAGATAATCAGCTGTTTCCCCCTCTACTTCTGGAGCAGGTGCCTGCAAAGTCTGAGGACATGTGAAAAGATGGATCCACGTTGACCTGCGGCAGGTTGTGGCAGAGTAATCAGACTTGCGTGTCAAATGACCAAAAGAGCTGTTACATGCTTCGAGAGGGATGTCTGTTGGAGGCTGGGCAGCTAAAGAATCCAGCCAAAACCTTTTTGGGCTTTTTTCTTTTACCTAGCAGGAGTATCTAGAGGTCAAAGAATTCTGCCATGGTACCCTAGGCTTTTTATGCTGTTGGTTTTCAAGTAAATGCTTTTGAGTGTCTTGGGCACAAATGCCTTACAGATACTAGAAGAGGTATGGTTGTGAGAAGCACCCAAACAAAAAAGACTTTGTTCGTGATAATCCTTATGGGGAATCTGCCTCCCACACTGACATTTTGCCTTCTTAGATGACATGAACTCTAGGAAGTAAAATAAAATACAAGATCAAGAAAAGTTTTTTTTAAAAGACACTCCTCTGATGTTGCTAAATGTACAGCAGCAAGGCTTTCAGATTGGCTAGCAGAAACACCATTTGAATTGGCTGCAAAACATTCTAGAAGCTTCCATACATCCCTTTACTGTCCGACATTCTGTGTGGGGAGCATAAACATGATGTATGGTACATAGATCTTTTTTAAGCTTTTGGGTACTGGCTAAGTGCCAGGCTGCTCTGGTTGGGACATCCCTTCTTTGTAGAATACTGCAACAGTGATGTGTCATTGATGTCCTATATCTTTTGTCAGCATGTATTTATTTCACAAACAGAATTTAAATCCATGGATCTACTGGTTTTGATGTTTGTTTTGCAGATGTGCAAAAAGCTTTATCCGAGGATGCCTTGTATGCCAGGCATAGTTCGCCTCCTCAATAACCTTTAGGAGATTGAGATACAGAGAGCCAAAGATGTGACCAGAAAAAAATTCCTTGAACCTCCTTAGTGAGGATCTCCAGGTTTTTTGTTCCCAGGGAAACCAAACTTCGAACTAGTGCTGACACTGATGGCTAAATGGATTTGTATCCAAAGAGAAGTTCTGGATGGTTATAGTGTAGACTGCTCTTCCTGGAGGGGCACTCTCCATCAGCTGGAAACAGCCTTCAGTTAAGGCTATTGGAGTTTCCCCGTTGATCCTAGTAACATGCTTGTGTCATGGGGGTAGGTGATGTAGTAGGAATGCGCTATGTCTTGCCCCTATGGAAGCTTGGCCTGATTCCCTGTCGTAACACCTCCCCGACCGTGGGGCTTTTCTCCCCATGTGCCACTAGAGCTGCTGAGATGTGAACTTTCAACCTCCAGTATACACCAGTCTTCGCATAAAAATTGCATAGGATTTTGAGGTTTCTTTGTTTTTGGATAGGAGCTACCATTATCAATTTTTGGTGCTTCATTTGGTTTTACCTTAACCCCCAGATTGTTTACGAAATGCATGTCTCTTTTTCAGTAAACAAAAGGCTGCGAGGGTCAAGCTGTTTCCAGGATGGTTTGCTCCTCTCTGCTTTGATTCTGTAGAAGCTGTTTACTGTGCTGGAGTCTTTACTCCAGCTATTCCTATTCTTAGGAATTTGTAGTGAAACACCACCGTCTCAGATGGAGCTGTTTCATGTTAGTGTGTGTTCTGCAAATTCTGTCTTCTCTAGACTGTTATCCTTCCGTTCATCAGTGTTGCTTCTTTAGTCCTCTTAAGTTTCCATAGCTGCTTGCCTTAGCAGTGCTGGGGCTTAGTTTCTCATGCATGGTTTCACGTGTTGGTTGTGCAGTGGATTCTGAAGACACAGTGGTATCTGTTTACAGATGTTTAGATCAATTAGCCAAGGATTTCCAAAATATGTAGTGTGTATTTACAGAGGTAGCATCACATCCCCAATGTGATAACGGTGGCTTTAGATAACTGCCCATATTGTAGGAAGGTATTTCTATCAGACAGTTTCAGCCTTTATTTGCTGATGCCACATGAATTTTTCCTCAGTTTGTCAGTAACATGGAAGATCTTCTATTGCTGGGGTAATTCTGGCTGCATCCAATTTGTATCGCCGACTAACCTCATGTGTTGCAGCTTCTACTGCCTTCCGCTTCAAAGACCCAGGGATGCTGTCATCCAGAAACGGTCCTCATGATTACGTTATACTTTTATTTCCCCTTATTCCCAAACTTTATTAAAGTCCTGCAGAATACATCTAAATTCATTCTTATAACTCTGTTCTGGTCTATGACAGATGTGATTTCCTTTGCTTCAGTCTTGGTCACTGGGATCTGTCCATGATAGAGAGCGTTCAGAACTTTGATTTAACCATCCAGCAAAGCTACACCTGGGCCACCACTGTTTACATTTAACTGCATGGTTACTCCACTTCTTTTTTGTATCCAGCAGTGTTACCATCATAGGGTTTGTCCAGCTCTCTCCCCTTCTGTTCAGTGACCTAGTGCAAAGAAGTGTATAAAAGCAAATGGATATGTTTCTGCACTTGTGCTACTTCCAGGCCTCAGCCGTCCAACTCTTCATCCATATTTCTGCCATTTATAATTTCCCAACATGTGAAATCTTGCATGAGTAACTAAGCCCCAGCATTGTTGAAGCAAGGAGGTGGGGAAATTGAAGAAGACTGAAGAAGCAACACTGATGAATGGAAAGATCAAGAAAAGTTGTTTCAAATCTTACCACAAATCATAGATGTCATTCTGTTCTGTGTTGTGCAGTATTCTTTACGGATGGGTTGTATTCCGCATTACGACTCTACGTCTGGCTCGTATACAAAAGCTTCAAGCTGCTGCCAGTACGTGGAACATCACAAATCCGCTTTGACAGCATCAGGCATAGAAGGACGTCCACACATACCATTCTAAGAGCTTCTCTGCTGCCATTAGGAAGGTTGACTCCTAAGTTCGATCTGCAGTTAGATTTCGTTAGTGTGTCACTACCATCTCAGATAAGTGCCCTTTTGGGGATTTTATTTCTTGTTACTGCCTTTTGGTTTGGTGGTGTCATCCAGGAAGGGCTAGTGTAGGTGTGGAAGGCAGATTCCACATAAAGATAGCCACTAGCTGCATCTTTTATGTTTATGGCCCAGTCACGACCATTGATCCTGTTCTTTGTCAGACCTTTGTGCCTAAAATAGTGTAGTCTTTTGGCCCAGAATCTGTATCTGGAGAATTGGAGGCTCAAATGTCTGGCTAAGGAAGTTATGAAGGGTGCCCAGGAGTCCTTTGTGCGAGCCGACTTTGAAGAGGAAGGAGAATAAGCTTAAGTCTGAATCCTCTCCTTAGAATTACCCCTTGAGGTCGGTGAAGACCCTGCGGTACGCTTGGAGGTCGGATCTGCTTCTTTGGCAGGTACCTATGCAGAACCTGCTAGGGGAATGGATCCCAGCGTGTCAGAGGGTTTGCAGATGTCCTCTTTGGGCAGTATGCAGTAATCATGGCTTGTGTTGGACTCTGGCGATGTCCGTGCCATTGTTGCGACTAGGAATCTGCCTTCGTCTGTCATTAGACTTACATCAGATTCGTCATCTTTGTCCCCTCTTTCAAAAAGACTTGTTAAGCAGCAGAAAACCAAGCACCCTAGCATTCCTTCTTACTCTCCACAGCCTGATTGGAAGCTGTTTGTCAGGGTCTTGTTAAGGCCTTGATGGCTTTGAAATATACTTCCCCTCTGCCTTTTTACTTCGTCCCCAGTTCAGGCTGCTGTATCTCGGGTACCTGATTCTGCTTTTGAGGCCTTCTCTTTTGATGCTGACTCTCCGGCATATTCCACCTAAGTTGTTTCACCTTTGAAATATGCATCTCCTGAGGAGGAATCTAATGGAGGAGATTCCCCATGGAGAGGGGGGGGGGGATTTCCTTTGGGCAAACCATTACTAAGATGAGAGAGTTCTTCAAATGGGATTCTTCCCAGATTTCTGAAGAACAGAAGAACTATTATGACCTCCTTCAGATGGAGATTCCCTCACCATCTGCAGTCCCTCCAGCTTTCTTAGGCACACTTGCTGCTACTTCTAAAAGACCTGAATCTCACTCTTCAGCTCCTAAGAGGCCTGACAGGTTTTATAAGGTTCCTGATGATTGTAAGTTTATCTACAAGTGCTCCTCTTCAGATGCAGCAGTGATCTCCATAGCTTCAGGCAAGTCATGCCAGTTGTCCCCTTCTGCCAAGCTTTTATCTGATAGAGAGTAAGGTTCTTGAGAGACTGGGCAAGAAGGTTTCTACTACTTCCACTTTAGCAATCAGGGCTATTAATTACCAGACTTGTATGTCCAGGTACTCCTTAGCTTTGCTTTTTCAAGCCTCTCAGGCCTTATCTTCCATGCCAGTTTCTGAGAATAAAACACAGATGTCCTTCATGGATGCATCTGCAGTCATAACAAATGGGTTGTCCTGTCGTCAGGCAGCCCTTCGGTCGGCCGGATTCCAAAGTCTGGGTCCGGCTTCGGCTGATGTCGCACTCCACCCGACGTCATCTCTGCTGGTCTTCGGGTATAAAGGCATCAGCCAACGCCATTTTCCTCAGTCTTTCTTGCACGTGGCTCAAGCAGAAGCTGTTCGCAAGTGCCGGTCGGTCAGATCCAGAGATTACTACTACCGAATACTACTTGAAGACTTCTAAAAGCTAAGTACCCGTTGGGGACTCTTTCTTGCCTCAGCCGATATCAGAAAAAGTCAATAACTGTTTAACTTGTGGGAAACAAATACCTCATAAAGATTTCCACTCTTACTGTTTGCCTTGCTTAGGCCCAGACCACGACGTAGCAGCCTGTTCGGCCTGTGCTTCCTTCAACCGACGAACGCTTAGGCGTCGGTCGGAGTTTGCTGAACAGTTTTTCGGCTCAGATTTTGCGTACATTATGCCGTCGGATCCTCCGACTTCCCAAATTGTTAAACGCAAAGAAAAAGACCGACATTCGCGGTCCGCGGTTTCGGCCGAAACCACGGTTAAGCAAGCCGCGAGTGTCTTGGTTTCGGCCGAAACAGAGAAAACTGGTCAATCTTCAGCCGAATCCATGACTACTACTGAGGCTCCTGCTACCTTACCTGAATCAGCCTCAGAAATTTTACCTACAACTGTGGTTCCTACTGATCTATCAGACACCATCCCTTTGGATATCTCTACCCCAGCACGTGGTGCTGCTAGGCCTCCTGCAGCCATGTCTATTAAGGCCTTTGCCAGGGCTAAAGCAGCCAAATCAGCTAAATCAGTGCCTGTTAAACCACCCTCACTCAGGCCCACTTCCAGTTCACAAATGCTGACTCTGGCAGAAGATTTAATATCCTTAATTAGGGGATCCCAATCTCACCCAGACGGCCTCTCAGCCCCCAGAAAAGAGACCTAGAGCAGAGCCCCCCGAGCCTGTGTCCTCTGATGATTCTGCGGATGACTCTGACATTACAGACCAGCCAGAGGCTCCTTTTTCCAATTATGAAGATTCAGATGCTGAAGAATCCATTCCAGCTGCCTCTCCACCAGAGGAATTCTCCTTTGGGGAAACCTTACATGCCATGAGAGAACAATTCCAATGGCAGGGACAAGATTTCTCAGATTCTAGAAAGAGGCTTAGGACTTTTCTGCACTTACCACAACATAGGCCCTTAGCTATACCTCCTGTCCTATCTGTTGTGGACGATGCATTTAATGATGTCTGCACTGCACCTGATTCTTTACCCCCAGCCCCTGCCAAACCAGATAGATTTTACAGGGTGCCAGACACTCATGACCACCTATACAAGGCCCCACTGGCAGACCCCGAAACTATATCCCAGGGGCCTAAGGCAGTAGCCTCGACCACAGCAAAAAACCCTATTCCCTCGGAAAGGGAATCCAGGTCCTTAGAGAGATGGGGGAAAAAAGTCTACACCTCTGCTACTCTCTCAGCTAGAGCCTTAAACTGTCAGTTTCACATGATCCAATACCAAGAGTTTATGCTTGATCAGTTAATTAAAAAGCTGTCCTCTGATGAATCTTTAGATAAGAAATATGTATTAGAAATGGTGAATAACATCCAACAGGTTAGTAACCATTCTTTAAAATGTGGCTATGATGCACTGGAGGCTTCATTTAGATCAGCCATGACTGGCACAGTAATAAGAAGGCATGCATGGTTGAAAGAACAGGTCTTGCGGATCATGTTAAAGCTAAGCTATTGGATGCTCCTATGGATAAGGCCAGTCTATTTGGGGAACCTGCCCAGCAGGTAATGAAGAAAATAGAAGAGAAGGCAAAATCTGTACAAACAGTTAAAGATTTCCTACAGGTTCAGCCCCCAAGGTTTAGCAGGAACTGGCCTGCCAAAAATTGGTCCTTTCCTGACTCCACAAGATCACAAAGTGGCAGGAACAGGCTCTAGGGGCAGAAATCAATCCAGAGGAGGTGCCTACAGAGGACGACAGTGGCAAGGCAATAACCGAGGCACAGACACAACCACTGCCACTGCAACAGGACAATCACAGTGACTTGACTCTGACCGCCTACCAGGGAGCAAATAGCAGCACCATTAGGCGGAAAGTTAGCCTTATTCTCGAAAAATTGGCACTATATTACAAAAGACAAGTGGATTTTGCAAACCATAGACCAAGGCTACGGTTCCACTTCCACACTTTACCAGTAAAAGAGGAATGCCAAACCTGCCCCCAAATCAAAAAATAGAAGCCCTGCACCAGATAGCGGAATTAATAAAGATGAGAGCTGTGGAAAGGGTACCAATAACAGAACAGGGCAAAGGATTCTACTCCAGACTCTTCCTAGTACCAAGAAAAGAGAAAAACTGGAGACCTATTCTCGACCTGTCCATCTTAAACACATTCATCATTGTCCCAAAATTCAAAATGCTGACCCTACAGCAACTTCTTCCCATGCTAGGCAAGGAGTTTTGGCTGGTAACTCTAGATCTCAAGGAGGCATACCTACACGTCCCCATTCGACCAAATTGCAGAAGATACCTCAGATTTCTTGCAGGATCAGAGCATTATCAATTCTCAGCATTGCCCTTTGGCTTATCTACTGCGCCCAGAGTATTCACAAAATGCCTGGCATCAGTAATCGCTCACTGCAGAGTACAGGGAATCCGAATTTATCCATACCTGGACGACTGCCTGTTACAAGCGGACAACAAAAGCAAGCTGACAACAGATTTACAAAGGGTCATTTACTTGCTACAAGGCCTGGGATACACAGTCAATTTACAAAAGTCGAGGCTGATACCATCCCAGACAAGAACCTTCTTGGCGGAATTGGACACAGTAAAACAGATGGCATTCCTAACTGCAGAAAAACAAAAAGAGCTCCCTCTTTACTTCTTGGCATTAACAAAGCAGAACAAACTAACAGCAAGAAAAGTTCTGCAGGCCTTGGGCTTCATGGCATCATGCATAATCTTGGTCCCCCATGCCAGACTGCATATGAGAAAGTTACAGTGGTACCTAAAGAATTTATGGTCTCAACACAGGCACAGCTTAGAAACAGAAATACCACTAATCCCATGCTTAAAACAGGAGTTCCTGTGGTGGGCTCGGGCATGCCAGTCAAACCCAGGCTTACCCTTGCACAACTTTCCAGCAAACCAAACCATCACAACGGATGCCTCAGACCTAGGATGGGGGGCACATATGCTGGACAAATGCGTACAAGGACTGTGGACTCAGGACCAGCTGCACCTGCACATAAACCAAAAAGAGATGCTGGCAGTAAAACTGGCAATCCTAAAATTCAGACCATTCCTCAAAGAAGGCCATTTGATGATAAGGACAGACAGCACCACAGTCATGTGGTACATCAACAAACAGGGAGGCACTCATTCTTACCCCCTATGCAGAATGACTTTGGACCTTTGGAATCTGGCTCTCAGCTACAACATCCAGTTACAGGCAATATTTGTACCGGGAAAAGAGAACACCCTAGCAGACATTTTAAGCAGAACCACCTCGGATGCTCACGAATGGATGCTACACCCGGACATCTTCAAGGCCATCACAAAGAAATGGGGAATGCCACAAATAGATCTATTCGCTTCCCCACAAAATCACCAGCTCAAAAAATTCTGCACAAGGACATTCCACCCACTTGCATGGAAGGTGGACTCTCTATCCTTCAGCTGGAAAGGCCTGACAGCATATGCATTTCCACCTCTTCCCTTGATGCACAAGGTACTACTGAAAATCAAAGAGGAACGTCCAAGGGATAATCCTGATAGCTCCGAACTGGCCAAGGCAACACTGGTACCCATTGCTGAGGAGCATGTCTCGGGAGAAAATGTGGTCAATACCCCTGATGCCTCTGATGTTAACTCAGAACAACTACAGCATCATACATTCAAACCTAAAAACCTTGCAACTGACTGCCTGGAACATCACATAGCAGTAACTAACCCAGACCTTTCGCAAAGGGTTAAAGATATTATCCTTGAAGCCCGCAGACCTTCAACAAGAAGGAACTATGCAGGAAAATGGAAAAGGTTCGTCATTTGAAGTACTGAAAGAGGAAAAGATGTGTCTAACATAGATATTGCTAACATTCTGGAGTACTTGGCAGAGCTACTACATACAGGCCTGTCCTATTCCTCCATCAAGATACATGCATCAGCTATTTCAGCAGAATACAGCTTTGGTCCTCCTGTCTTTTCACACCCTCTACTCAGGCAGTTCCTCAGAGGAATCAAGAATGTAAAACCTCCTAGGAAACCACCATTACCAGCATGGGACTTGAATTTTGTACTAGAAAAGTTGACACTCCCTCCGTTTGAACCAGCAGCAACAGCATATCTACAACACCTGTCATGGAAAACTGCTTTCCTACTGGCAATTACTTCAGCAAGGAGGGTTTCGGAACTACAGGCCTTAATGGCAGTGCAACCCTTCCTAATCTTCCATCAAGATAGGGTGTCCATGAGAACTAATCCTACATTTATGCCTAAGGTGGTATCCAGAGTGTCTTTAAACCAGGCAATCCACCTACCTACCTTCTTTCCCAATCCACAAAACAGAGGTGAAAGAATAATGCATACCTTGGATGTACATAGACAGTTACGCTACTAACTGGACAGAACCAAAGGTAACAGAAAAACTGACCAGCTATTTGTGGCCTATGCAACAGGAAGGGAAGGAAAAGCAATCTCCAAACAGACAATCTCCAAATGGATAGGAAATTGCATAAGATTCTGTTACTCCTACCATGGAAAACCAATTCCACAGAACATAAGACCTCATTCTACAAGGGCTACAGCCACTACCACAGCTTTCTTAAGAGGAGTGGCAACCAAGGACATTATTGAGGCGGCTACTTGGACCTCCGTGCATACAATTGCCAAGCATTATAATTTACCTCTATATTCTAGATCCCGAGCAGGGTTTGCCACTGCTGTACTGCAAGGGATCCTGACTACACCATAATTATTATTCCTCCTCCCCTAGTTTGGCTATGGTATTCTACCCATTTGTTATGACTGCAGATGCATCCATGAAGGACATAGTACAGTTTTGTACCTACCATAAATGCAGATGTCCGAACTGGATAGCATCTGCAGTCGGGATTACCCTCCCTCCTTCCCCTCTGCGGTACTCCTAGGGTATTTACCCTCCTAATAGCTAGCTGGGGGGGGGGAGTCTCTTATGGTGTATTTGTTTGTATATATGTACATACATGTTTATTTTTTGTGTTTGCCTTCTACTATTTTGGAAACATTGGCATTTATCCAAAATTTAGCTTTCCAAGAGGGCAATTGGCATCTGGGGCAAGAAACACTGAGGAAAATGGCGTCGGCTGATGCCTTTATACCCGAAGACCAGCAGAGATGACGTCGGGTGGAGTGCGACATCAGCCGAAGCCGGACCCAGACTTTGGAATCCGGCCGACCGAAGGGCTGCCTGACGACAGGACAACCCATTTGTTATGACTGCAGATGCTATCCAGTTCGGACATCTACATTTATGGTAGGTACAAAACTGTACTGTCCTGTCTCTTGGCAGCAGCTTCTCAGGTGGCTAGGCATTTCATTAAGTGTAGCTATGATGGTGTTGAGACATCATCTAAAGCTGCTGCTTCTGTCTCTGCTTAGGAAACCTTCATTGCTGAGACGTAAATCATTACTTGACATTAAGTCCAAGTTTACTAGATGCTCCTTTGGACAGACTGCTCTTTTTGGTTCAGTGGCTGCAGAGCTGTTTAAGGTCCTGCAAGAGAAAGGAAGGAGTCTCCAAAACCTTAAACACTTCTGTTTCTTCGGTTCCTAAATGCCATAGGAATTTTCCTGTCAAAACATTTTTTGTTAGGAGACCAGCACGTTTAGCTTTTTCTGCTTCTAGGCCTAAGAAGTCTTCTAGAAGTCGATCAAATTCATCCTCTTCAGTTCCTTCTTCTCAGCTGTCCTTTCAGCCCAGACCCAGTTCTGTGTTACTACTGAGAATTTCTTCCGAGTCATACCCTTCTTTCTGTTGGTCTTTCTCTTTCTTTCCCAGCCTGGACAAAGATCAGTTAAGACACCTGGGTTTTGTCCACTATCCAAAAAGATAGTTCATGACTTGGAAGAATCTCTCCCCTTTAAAAGGGTATTCCACAGCCCCCTCCAGTCAGATGCCGCTTTTTCAAGACCTCCTTTCTTAACTGATGTCTCAGGGCACCATGCAGCCTGCTCTTGGGATGAGAGACGCAAGGGGTTTTATGTTTTTGGTTTCAAGAAAAGATGGCCCTTGGAGAACAATTCTAGAACTTTCCCACTTGGAACAAATTCATACAGGTTCCTTCTTTCCAAACGCTGTCCCTGCAGATACTTTTCCATCTCATTTTACCTCTGGCCTTTATGGCTTCCCTGGATCTCAGATGCCTACTTGCATATCCCCATCCGTCTTCTGTACAGGAAATGTTTACGTTTCTCAAAGTTCTTTGCACTTTCAATTTTCTACCTTACCTTTTGGTCTTACCACTGCCCCAGGGGTGTTCACAAAGTGGCTCCGGCCATTGACTTTTTGAGGGTCCAGGGTGTTCAGATTTATCCTTACCTGGGCGATCTTCTTTTCTTTGCAAATAATTCCAATCTCTTACCTCTAAACCTAGAGAAGGCCATTTATCACCTTCAAAACCTAGGCTTCACCATCAATTTAAAAAAAAAAAATCTAGTTAGTCTCCATCTCAGGATCACATTTTTTGGGTACAGGTTCAGGACAGATCTGATGATGGTCTTTTTACCAACAGACAAGGCTCAGTTCTCATTCACTTATTAGAGACCCTCCTGACTCTTCCAGACATCTCAGCCAGGGAATTCCTGAGACTCCTAGGTTTCACGGCCTCAACAAATCCCATGCTGTCCTTTGCAAAACTCCACATGAGAATTTTGGTGGTTTCTGTAGACTACTTGGTCTCAGCTTGCTCATCCATTAGATGCCATGATGTCACTTCCATGTCTGAAATCAGAGCTCCTTTGGTGGGTTCAGCAGTTTTCTTTGAACCCAGGTCTATCCCCTCTTCTGCCCCAGCCTTCACAACAGCTCTTCACACATGCTTCAGACATGGGCTGGGGGGCATCCTTTGCATCCTGGAGAGTTTAGGGTCTTTGGTCTCTGTCTCAGAGGAGAGCACATAAACATCAAGGAAATCAATGCTCTACTCATACTTTACAAATTTTCCACCCTTTTTCAACCAGGTCCTCTGAAAATTCTCACAGACAACACCACTGTCCTGTGGTACGTAAACGGGGGGAATCTTGCTTTTTGTGCAGGCTGGTAATGAAGGCAATGGGAGCTAGGCATTCATTACAAGGTCAGTCTTCATGCTCTTTATCTTCCATCTGCTCAAAATGTTGTGGCACTCTCATTAAGCAGGACTGCAACACAATCCCACGAATAGATACTTTACAAGGTTGTGTTCTTGGACCCGATTCATCAGTGGGGTACTCCACATCTTTTCTAGTTGCCTCACCTCAGAACGGGCAACTTTCTGTCTGTGCCTGGACCCCACATCCTCTGGCTTAGAAGGTGGATGCCCTTCCTTTCCCATGGAAAGGGATATTCCTTTATGTACCCCCTCCTTCCCTTTCATACAGAAAGTTGTGCTGAAGATTCACAGCATTGGTTCCCCCTTCACCACAAGTTGCCTCTGGATGGATCTCCTCATACAGGACAAGGAATCCTTACTTCATCCACATCTGTCAACATCACAACTGACCCTGTGGGTGATCAACCTCTGATCCCTTTCAGACACTTTTATTCTGAGTGAGGACGTGCTTGGGGTTTTGCAGGAGGCCAGAAAACCCAAAACAAGAAAGCCTTTTTATTTCCAAATGGAGAAGAGTTTCTAACTGGTGTCTTAAAAAAATCTGGATACATTTACTGTGGACATTCCTATTGTGCTTTCCTACCTGTGCGAGCTTCTAAAAAGTGGCTGCTTATATTCTTCTGTCCACTGTTCTGCTCTTTCTGCTTCCCTGCCATTGTCACCTCCTTTAACTTCCAGACTGGAAGTCGAGTTTTTTTTTTTTGGTGTTTTTTTTATTATTATTAAAGGTGTCCATGGTAAGCCCCCAAGAAAACCAGCCCCCCCCCCCCGGGACCTTAATTATGTTCTTGAAAAGTTGACTGTTTCCTTTGAGCCTGTAGGTTCTGCTTCACTGAGTTTTTGTACCTGGAAAACTGTGTTGCTTTGACTTCTGCTAAGAGGGTCTCCCAAGTTACAGGCTTTGACATCTCCACCCTTTTTGGTTTTCCACAAGGACAAGGGTTTCCATGCAAACTTATCCCTCTTTTAGCTTATGGTTGTGAATCACTTGTGTCTTAGTCTATCCAACTGCCTACCTTCTTCCCTTCTCTGTTCTCCAGTGAAGGAATTTTGCATACGTTTAGATGTACATAGGCAACTTAGATTTTACTTTGACGAGACTAAAGCCACTAGGAAATCAGATCAGCTTTTTGTGTCCTTTCATTCGAGGAGTCTGGGTTTACCTGTTTTTAAAAGGACTATTTCTTCCTGGATTTTTAAAGCTATTGTATTTTTTGTTATGATTTCCATGATAGTCTTTGGCTACTTCTGCAGAGCCCATTCAACAAGATCTGTGGCTTTCTTTAAGGGTTTGTATACCAACTCCATTTTGGAGGCTGCTACTTGGTCTTCTGTACACACTTTTAGTAAATATTACAAGCTGAACTCTATTTTTAGGTCCAGAATAGGGTTTGCAAGGGCTATCCTTCATGGCTTTCTGGAGTCTTCTTCCTTGCAGCCTTCTGTTCCTTCCTCCTCCATATGTTCCATTTATGCTGTGGCACTCTCCTGTATTTAAAGAATACTGCAACATTGAATAGAATCACACAGAATAGTTATGTAAAATCTTACAGTAACCATAGATGATTATCTCTTCTATGTTGCAGTATTCTGTCCCTCCCACCTTCAGCCTGCATCTTGTCTGTTCCCTGGATGACATTGTTTTCCTTAAGATTCCTGTTCCTCATGGGGCATTCTAGTTCTGAGGATGGTATGTACAGATGTCCTTTTATGCCTGTTATTGCCAGAGCAGACAGACATACCGCGTACTGGCAGTAACTTGAAGCTTTTGTATACTGGCCGGACATCTGGTCGTAGAGTGGAATACAACCCATATGTAACGACTACTGCAACATAGAAGAGAGAGGACATATATTGTTATGGTACAATTTTACACAACTATTCTTTGTCCTTCCATTCATCAGTACTGTTACTTCAGTCTTAAATTTCCTCAGCTCCTTGCCTCAGCAATGCTGGGGCTTTGTTCCTCGTGTATGGTTTTGCATGTTGGTTGTGCAGTGGAATCTGAAGAGACAGTTTTGTCTGTTTACAGGTATTTAGACCAATTAGCCTAGGATTTCCAAAATATGCAGTGCACATTTGCAGAGGTAGCTTCACATCCCTAGTATGATAATGGTGGCTTTTTAATAACTATCCATGTTGGGGGAAAGTATTTCTATCCTAGACATTTAACTTTGTTTGCTGATGCCACATGAATTTCTCCTCGGTTCATCAGTGGCATGGAATAACTTCTGTTGCTGGGCTAATTCTGGCTGCATCCTATTTGCATCACTGAGTAACCATGTGTTGCAGCTTCTACTCCCTTCCACTTCAAAGGCCCAGGGATGCTGTTGTCCAGAAACTATCATGATTACTTTACACTTCTATTTTCCCCTTATTCCAAAACTTTATTTAAAAAGTCCTGCACAATAAACCTAAATTCATTCTTATAACTTTGTTCAGGGCTTCAGTCTTGGTCACTAGGATCTGCCCATGATTGTGTTCA